>NC_084561.2:13303823-13351323 GCF_033978685.3 Nerophis lumbriciformis
ATAAATAAATAGATTACTGTACAGATAAATATATTGCACTTTTTCACCTGCGTCCACGTTTATGGATGTATGTTATATTGTCTGTTTTATTCCAGCGAGTTAATCCATTTTGGGGGGAGTTGAGGGGATAATTTAAGTATGACTACAATGTAACTCCGGCTCATTGGTTTATTTACATATATTGTTATGCCCTCTCTGAATGTGGTAGCTTAGGTAAACAGTCCTTTGAATTAGAAAAACGTCGAACTTGAGGTTGTTTATTGATAGTCTCCACAATGAGGTTATTGCACAACTCAGCACACAAAGGAAATTACATGAATATGCACGTGAAGTGCACATACTTGTAGGAATCATGTTAACCCTTGTGTAATGTTCATATTGTTGTTACTCAGCCAGCGTTTGTGGGTCTGATGGACCCGTTGCATTGTGTGGCTTTTAATGCCTCACAATCAAACACTTTTATGTTAAAATACTGAACAGATGTTTACCTTATCCCAATAAGCATCTGTTCAGTATTTTAACATAAAAGTGCTTGATTGTGAGGCATTAAAAGCCACAAAATGCAATCAGACCTATCAGACCCACAAACGCTGGCTGAGTAACAACAATATGAACGTTGCACGGAACATTTCTCTGCCAGTTTCTGCATCCCACAGGGTTCTTCTTTTGTGCAGTTCCCACACAAGGTTGCAACATTGTTTGTCAACACTGTCTGCTCTCATTTTCTCGCACATTTGACCCTCTAATGTTCTGTGTACCTACACTCCGTCCTCCTCATGTCTAGGCCTGCTGTTTGTGTGGGTGGGTGCGTGTGGTACACAGAACATACATTTCCACACTTCTATTAGCCCCGGGTCCAGTGGACCCGGACATCTTATATGCAATAGAAATGTGTAGGGGGGGTGTATGGTGTGTGGTCATTAAATATGTATTCTGATATATGTTCTTCACAGAAAATGAGCCAAAGTCATTGAGTTTCAGTTTGAAAAATTCATTAATTGTATCATTTTTCTTTTAAAAAAAAAAATGAAAACGGGTCCCACAGACGCGAACACCACACAAGGGTTAAAAAAACAATTGGTTTGGTTGATATCAGCACTTCAGTCATCAACAATTATATCGTCTGAGAAATGGACATTGTAACAGTGTAGGTCTGACTTCGTAGGATATGTACAGCGAGCAGTGAACATAGTGAGTTCAGAAAAGTCTGGTAATTATTATTCAGTGACTGTAAAATGTTTGTTTGTTTTCTTATTGATGCTTTTATTTTTTTCTGTATTGTGTAGTTATAATTATATGCTTTTACTTGTAAGTGTATTGAGTTTATGGACCCCAGGAAGACTAGTGGGTTGTTGTGGCAACCAGCTAATGGGGATCCTTAATAAAAATAAAAATCTATAAGAATAACACATTGCAGTTTTCGATTTCGATCCCTAATTAATGTGTGGTAAATGCGACGTCGAGAACCCACAAAAACCTCATTTAAATATGGCGTTCTATTAGGGCTGGGCGTTACGGCCTTTTTTTAGTATCTCAATATTTTAAGGTCATATCGCGATACACGATATATATCTCGATATTTTGACTTAGCCTTGAATGAACACTTGATGCATATAATCACAGCAGTATGATGATTCTATTAGACTTAGACTTAGACTTTCTTTTTATTGTCATTCAAATTTGAACTTTACAGCACAGATAAGAACGAAATTTCGTTACATAAGCTCATGGTAGTGCAGGATAAAAAAGCAATAAGGTGCATATATAAATAAATAAATATATATAAATAATATATATAATATATATATAAAATAAATAAATAAATATATATAAATAAATAAATAGATTACTGTACAGATAAATATATTGCACTTTTTTACATGCGTCCACATTTATGGATGTATGTTATATTGTCTTTTTTATTCCAGCGAGTTGTGTCTACATGTGTCTATGTGTCTACATTAAAATATTCTTGTTCATACTGCATTAATATATGCTCAATTTAAAATTTCATGCAGAGGGAAATCACAATTAAGTCAATTGACCAACACTGTATTTATTAAACAGTTATTAAGCAGTGGCTTAAATTAAATTCATGTCATTTCAAAACCGAACGTGAAAGATTGTCAGAGACATTTTAAAACAAGCTATTAGTCACTTTTGTGCATGATGTCACTAAGATGACATATAAAAACAACACTAAATTAAAGTGCACTTTTTGTACAGAATGCCACTACCATAGTTAAAAAAAAATAAAGTGCACTTTTGTGCATGATGTCACACAAGATATTTCAATAAGTGTCAAATAAAAATGAGCTGCATAACAGGAAATCAAATTGTGTACGTCCTTCGCTATGTGGTAGGTTCCGGCGGATGTTTTCTTGTCGTGGACTATTTTTTTTTCATACGGTTTTGATGTGGAAATGGTTTTGTTGGTGTGGCACCGGACGGAGATGTTGACATGCGGAGTAAGCCCTCTTCATTCTCGAGCGGGTGACTTTTCAAATGATGCTACATATTAGCAGTAATGCTACTTTTTGTAGCAACGCTTGCACCCCACACTTGACGAATTACGGTTGTCTGTTCGACATATTCCCACTTGAAGCCAAACCACCGCCAGACGATGGACCCCGTGCTGTTTTTCTTAGGAATTAATTCTTCCTTCATTTGTTGCCAGATTGGCACCTTCTTTCTCTCGTATCACCACTCGCACCACAGCTAACTTTAGCCATGCTGCTACCTCTCTGCTCAGTGAGGGCTGTTGCGTTTTGGACCAGTTGTTCCTCCCAGGGAATTCAAGTCACAAGTCGCTCCTAAGCTCTTTACGACACTAAAAGCTGAGTTGAAAAACCACCAGAGACGGAATAGGTATTTTGTAATATATTGGCAAAGCTTTGCAGATATATTTTTAAGACCAGTCCAGCATAGAACATTCTATCGCGCCGCCAAAATGGTCTGCCTTCCCGACCCAAAACCCTCTCCCCTCTTCCCTCTCTCTAGTCAAAACAAATGCTTATTATCGCTCTCTCTAACATTCCTCATTCAAGGTTAAGCACACAGTTTTGCAGACAACCAAAAGACCACAATTGGAAGAACACGAGCTGTTTTCAAATATGACTATGAAATAAAAGTAGTAACACTTAAATTTGGATATATGTAAATATCTGCCTCCGACAGGGCGTATACGTAAGTGACGTATGTAAGAAGGCGCGCTTGTTTTAAGTCTCTGTGAGACGGAGAGACTAGAAAGAGTGAGAAGAGCATGTAGTGTAATGCCTGCAGCTAAAAGCAAGTGCGTGAGAACGTCAACTCGAATATCACGATATAGTCATTTTCTACATCGCACAGAGACAAACCCGCGATATATCGAGTATATTGATATATCGCCCAGCCCTACAATCCGTCTTAGATGATCACCCCCATTGTATAATTTGCACATGCTGTTTAGCGCATGCTATTTGGATCTGAGGAGATCAAGCCCATAATCTTTATACCCTGTAACAATGTCTCTCTATGAACGAACATCTATGAGGTCTTTATGTTCCTTAATGGCATTGCTGCATCCTGTTCTCAGCCCCAACGGGCCATAAATGCATTGTATCTCGGGACTGATATGATAAGCCGTAATGTATTAACCAGCATTGTAGTCTTGAAATCTCAGTGGAAGTATTTGTCAGCCTCGACACACAATATATGAGCGACTCGCCGTTTCTTTGTTGTATCAGGGTTTACTGGCGCATGCACAAGACATAGCTCGCAGACAAAGTGATCCTGTTTTAGCTCCGCATTGTCAAATCTGGATAAAGACGGCCTGTGCTGCTCGGCTGGACGGCAGACAAAGTTTACTGAAGGGGGCCTTTTGTCCCGCGAGCGAAGACAAGTTGGTAGGAAGTAGTGGGAGGGCAAACAGGCAGACAGTGGCTGTCCTCTGTCATTAGACACACTCGCAGACACACACAAGGCTTACTCAGTGCCGTATTGAATGTCACAACACTTTCCTTTTAAACACCCGTGTTTCCTTCTGTTCTCCTCCGGTTATACCCCTCACACACACACACACACAATACGCAACAGTTTTAATATTACATGGTAGAAGCGAAAGAAGCCTGGTTAATTATCATTAGGAAGAGACAGGTAGGTAATGGTGGTTTCAATATGAGTTGGGAACTTGTGTTAGATGTAAATATAAACGGAATACAATGATTTGCAAATCCTTTTCAACCCATATTCAATTGAATGCACGACAAAGACAAAATATTTGATGTTCAAACTCAAACTTTTTTTATTTTTTTTGCAAATAATAATTAACTTAGAATTTCATGGCTGCAACACGTGCCAAAGTAGTTGGGAAAGGGCATGTTCACCACTGTGTTACATGGCCTTTCCTTTTAACAACACTCAGTAAATGTTTGGGAACTGAGGAGACACATTTTTTTAAGCTTCTCAGGTGGAATTCTTTCCCGTTCTTGGTTGATGTACAGCTTAAGTTGTTCAACGGTCTCCGTTCTTAAAAAAAGTATATTCTCACTAATAACAAGTGCACTTTTCTTGGTAGAAAAATAAATATGAGACCTTTTTTCTCAATATGTTGAAAAATGTTCTTAAATTCAGTAAATGCTAGTGCCATTATCTTGACATAATGATATGCCCTCGGCATTACATTTCTTGAAACCAGCAAACTTATACTAAAAACGAGTTTATTTTTCTTAATGGAAGGCGACAAGGCAACCACTTGTTAATCTCGGGGTCTTCTAGCCGCTCAGGCAAATCATATTTTTCCATCGATAACATGACATCATCGCGCCAAGTGCGTGCTCTTTCAGTCATTAGTGCACAAGGAATATATATATATATATATATATATATATATATATATATATATATATATATATATACATACATACATTTATATATATATATATATATATACATATATTTATATATATATATATATATACATATATTTATATATATATATATATATATATATATATATATATATATAAATGTATGTATATATATATATATATATATATATATATATATATATATATATATATATATATACACATATACATATACATATATATATATATATATATATATATATATATATATATATATATATATATATAAATATATATTTATATATACATATACAGGTAAAAGCCAGTAAATTAGAATATTTTGAAAAACTTGTTTCAGTAATTGCATTCAAAAGGTGTAACTTGTACATTATATTTATTCATTGCACACAGACTGATGCATTCAAATGTTTATTTCATTTAATTTTGATGATTTGAAGTGGCAACAAATGAAAATCCAAAATTCCGTGTGTCACAAAATTAGAATATTACTTAAGGCTAATACAAAAAAGGGATTTTTAGAAATGTTGGCCAACTGAAAAGTATGAAAATGAAAAATATGAGCATGTACAATACTCAATACTTGGTTGGAGCTCCTTTTGCCTCAATTACTGCGTTAATGCGGCGTGGCATGGAGTCGATGAGTTTCTGGCACTGCTCAGGTGTTATGAGAGCCCAGGTTGCTCTGATAGTGGCCTTCAACTCTTCTGCGTTTTTGGGTCTGGCATTCTGCATCTTCCTTTTCACAATACCCCACAGATTTTCTATGGGGCTAAGGTCAGGGGAGTTGGCGGGCCAATTTAGAACAGAAATACCATGGTCCGTAAACCAGGCACGGGTAGATTTTGCGCTGTGTGCAGGCGCCAAGTCCTGTTGGAACTTGAAATCTCCATCTCCATAGAGCAGGTCAGCAGCAGGAAGCATGAAGTGCTCTAAAACTTGCTGGTAGACGGCTGCGTTGACCCTGGATCTCAGGAAACAGAGTGGACCGACACCAGCAGATGACATGGCACCCCAAACCATCACCCAACCATGCAAATGTTGCATTTCCTTTGGAAATCGAGGTCCCAGAGCCTGGAGGAAGACAGGAGAGGCACAGGATCCACGTTGCATGAAGTCTAGTGTAAAGTTTCCACCATCAGTGATGGTTTGGGGTGCCATGTCATCTGCTGGTGACATTTCAAACAATTTTGAACAGACATAGTTCATGCACAAATATAAATATATATATATATATATATATATATATATATATATATATATATAAATATACATATACATATATATATGTACATATACACATATATATATATATCCATCCATCCATCCATTTTCTACCGCTTAGTCCCTTTGGGGTCGCGGGGGGCGCTGGAGCCTATCTCAGCTACAATCGGGCGGAAGGCGGGGTACACCCTGGACAAGTCGCCAACTCATCACAGGGCCAACACAGATAGACAGACAACATTCACACTCACATTCACACACTAGGGCCAATTTAGTGTTGCCAATCAACCTATCCCCAGGTGCATGTCTTTGGAGGTGGGAGGAAGCCTGAGTACCCGGAGGGAACCCACGCAGTCACGGGGAGAACATGCAAACTCCACACAGAAAAATCCCGAGCCCGGGATTGAACCCAAGACTACTCAGGACCTTCGTATTGTGAGGCAGATGCACTAACCCCTCTGCCACCGTGCTGCCCATATATATATATATATATATATATATATATATATATATATATATATATATATATATATATATATATATATATATATATATATATATTTGTGCATGAACTATGTCTGTTCAAAATAGTTTGAAATGTCACATGTTAAATGTTAAAATATTAACTGTCAGTTTACTGTACTGTGCCAACTGTACTACTATATGAGTACGTATTTTCTCTTGTTTCATTGAAAATAAAACAGCAAAAGTCCATTTGGCTGTCATCTGTTTTAATTATGAGACACAATGGAGTCAAAGTGATGATTTTTTTTATTTCATGCTTGAAATAAGACATTTTTACTTTGAAAAATCGGTTTTATACTTGTGAGTGTTGATGACACAGCTTTGCAACAGTTGATATTCTAGTTTCAAGCATGTTTTACTCAAAATAGGTCATCAAATCTCAGCAACAAGCTGTAATATCTTACTGAGATCATTTAGGACCAAAACAAGTAGAACACTCTAACATAAAATCTGCTTAGTGAGAATAATTATCTTATCAGACAGAAAATAAGCAAATATCACCCTTATTTGAGATATTTAATCTTTCTTAAATTTCAGTTTTTGCACTGCAGCGAGTGGAAGCCGGGGCAACGTTGATCCTGACCGTCCTTTTCTCTGGGTAACCTCCCTTTTTCTTTTTTTTGTCCCCTCTGACAACAATTTTCGTTTCTTTGGTCGTTTTGGATTTTCAACCGTGATAGCAGTAATTGCACGTAGGCCTTCTAATTAATATTATTATTATTATTTTTGTTTTCTGGCAGCATGTAGGCATAGGGGAGTGACATATGCCGTGAATCAAGTCAGCACATTTGTAGTTTTTTTGTCTGTAAACGTTCCTGCCACCCTCCTCAAAGTTGCTTAGTGTACAGACCCCATCAGGCCATGACAGAGGTGTCATTCAACTAGTTGTACGTCCACAACACTTTCCTTTTAAACACCCGTGTTTCCTTCCGTCCTTCTCCGGTTATACGCCTCACACACACATTTGCAACAGTTTGAATATTACATGGCAGAAGCGAAAGAAGCCTGGTTAATGATCATTAGGAGGAGACAGGTAGGTAATCGTATTAAAGGTGTACAGCGGTGCACTGTCACGCCATTTAATGTTGCACTTAACGGGAAAAACATAATGAAGCTCGAGCAGGTCGGAACAAAAGGTTTTACATAACTGGTTTTCATACTCAGGAATCAGATCAACGCCTCTCCATTACATCCTGTTAGTGAGACAATTCCCCTCGGGGACAAGCTCTCTCATAGCTCTTCATACTGTAGCGTCCCAGGAATGTTAATCTCGCCTCTTGCCTGGGAATGCAGAGTCCTGGCACCTTATTTCTCCAGAGAGAAGCACACTGAGAGATCGGCGTACTTCAGGATGGCTTCACTGACGGTCTTCTTTCTCACCTCTTACTACTTATTACTTTTTTTTTTTTTTTAACACCTATACACAAAGTGGTGTGCCTGTCAGGGCCAGCAAGGCCTTCTCTGCTGGCCTAACATAACCAGAAATCATGATCATAAATCAAGATACAATTATTTTTGTATTTACTTTCCCTAAATATCTAAAAGTATTCATATTCTCTTCATGTCATATTATGCTCCTTCCAATGTGGGCACATACAGTTGATAGACAGTTGCGATAGCCAATCAGATCACAAGTTGTTGTCAGTAAGGCCTTCTAGCTGCCCTCACCTTTCCTCCTCCAAACATATTGCTGGGTATTGTGACCAAACAGCTCAATTTTTGTTTCATCTGACACCACATGGACAAAGATAAGACCTTCTGGAGGAAAATTTTGTGGTCAGATGAAACAAAAATACAACTGTTTGGCCACAATACCCAGCAATATGTTTGGAGGAGAAAAGGTGAGGCCTTTAATCCCATGAACACCATTCCTACCGCCTACCGTCAAGCGTGGTGGTGGTAGTATTATGCTCTGGGCCTGTTTTGCTGCCAATAGAACTGCACAGCAAAAAGTGAAATCTAAGTAAGATTAAATATCTCAAATAAGGGTGATATTTGCTTGTTTTCTGTCTGATAAAATAATTCTTCTCACTAAGCAGATTTTATGTGAGAGTGTTTTACTTGTTTTAAGGGTTTTGGTCCTAAATGATCTCAGTAAGATATTACAGCTTGTTGCTTGTTGCTATATTGAGTAAAACATGCTTGAAACTAGAATATCAACTGTTGCAACGCTGTGTCATCAACACTCACAAGTATAAAACTACTTTTTTAAAGTAATAATTTCTTATTTCAAGCATGAAAAAAAAAATCGTGACTTTGACACAATTTTGTCTCTTAATTAAAACAGATGACAGCCAAATGGACTTTGCTGTTTTATTTTTAATGAAACAATAGAAAATATGTTGTCATGACTGGGTCCTGGGGTTTAGTTTTTCTAGAAGGCAACGGAAAGTTGGCTCGGGCGAGACGGCAATGAGAGTACATAATTAATTTTTTACACTAATAAAGGACAAAAAAAAGAGTACAAACGAAAAGCGCGCACAGTGGCGGAGAAACAACTTGGCTATGAAAACAAATACTTGCACAAAGGCAAAAACTATGAACAACAAAAAACACTAACTGTGGCAATAATAAACAAAACTTACTTGGCATGGACAAAAAGCTGAAAACAATGAACTTAAATACTACAGACATGATTAACGAAAACAGGTGCGTGACTCAAAACGTGAAACAGGTGCGTGACGTGACAGGTGAAAACTAATGGGTTGCTAAGGTGACAAACAAGAGTGCACAATGAGTCCAAACGTGGAACAGCTGAAACTAATGGGTAATCATGGAAACAAGACAAGGGAGTGAAAAGCCAGAAACTAAAGAGTCCAATAACTAAACAAAACATGACTAAAACAAAACAGGATTACACAGACATGACAGATGTTTTCATATAGTAGTACAGTTGGCACAGTACACTAAACTGACAGTTAATATTTTAACATTTAACATGTGACATTTCTAACTATTTTGAACAGAAATAGTTCATGCACATTCAGATGAATTCTTCAAAATTACAATTAAAAATTTTTGGGCCGGGGGCCGGGCTGTATATATGCGCACTAATTGACTGAAAGAGCACTCACTTGGCGCGATGATGTCATGTTATCGATGGAAAAATGCATTTTTAGACCATATGATTTGCCTGAGCGGCTAGTAGACCCCGAGAGTAACAAGCGGTTGCCTTGTTGCCTTTCCATTAAGAACAATAAATTAGTTTTTAGTATAAATTTGCTGATTTCAAGAAATGTAATGCCGAGCGCATATCATTATGTCAAAAATAATTCCACTAGCATTTACTTAATTTAAGAATATTTTTCAACATATTGAGCAAAAAGGTCTCTTTTTTTTCTACCAAGAAAAGTGCACTTGTTATTAGTGAGAATATACTTATTTTAAGGTATTTTTGGGTTCATTGAAGTTAGCACATTTTATTTGTTTTGGAAAGTCTTGACAAGCCAAATTTTCTTGTTCTATTGGCAGATGATTTTGCTTAGTTCAAATAAAATTCCTAATTTTCGTATTTTTTTGTTTTTGTTTTTGAACTTTTTGCAGTGTGGTGCTTTACAGAGAGTAAATGAGACAATGAAAAAGGAGGATTACCTCCAAATTCTTCAGGACAACCTAAAATCATCAGCCCGGAGGTTGGGTCTTGGGCACAGTTGGGTGTTCCAACAGGACAATGACCCCAAACACACGTCAAAAGTGGTAAAGGAATGGCTAAATCAGGCTAGAATTAAGGGTTTAGAATGGCCTTCCCAAGGTCCTGACTTAAACGTGTGGACAATGCTGAAGAAACAAGTCCATGTCAGAAAACCAACAAATTTAGCTGAACTGCACCAATTTTGTCAAGAGGAATGGTCAAAAATTCAACCAGAAGCTTGTGGATGGCTACCAAAAGTGCCTTATTGCAGTGAAACTTGCCAAGGGACATGTAACCAAATATTAACATTGCTGTATGTATACTTTTGACCCAGCACATTTGCTCACATTTTCAGTAGACCCATAAAAGAACCAAACTTCATGAATGTTTTTTGTGACTAACAAGTATGTGCTCCAATCACTCTATCACAAAAACATAAGAGTTGTAGAAATGATCAGAAACTCAAGACAGCCATGACATTATGTTCTTTACAAGTGTATGTAAACTTTTGACCACAATTGTATATAGGGATGTTATGAACCATTACCCAGCATGCCACAGTCATGAAGAGCAAGCACAGTAGCCCCGTTTAGGTTGAATGGAGCCTTGTGGGATGTTTTTGATGAGCACGCTGTGGAGTAAACTTTAAGAAGTCAGCCAACAAGCCTCGTCTGCATCTTTAATGATTAGACAAGACAACACATGGCCATGTTCAAGAAGGATATTTAAAGAGAAACTACATCCTGTGAGACGATGTCGGTCAACCCCGGAAGCTCGAATGGGTTCTACAAATTGTGAGTTAAGATATTTAATTTTTTATTTTTTTCACGTTTAATATGTTTTTTGCAGTTTTAATTTAGACAGTACCACATACGATACACTATATTGCCAAAAGTATTTGGCCACCTGCCCTGACTCACATATGAACTTGAAGTGCCATCCCATTCCTAACCCATAGGGTTCAATAGGATGTCAGTCCACATTTTGCAGCTATTACAGCTTCAACTCTTCTGGGAAGGCTGTCCACAAGGTTGCGGAGTGTGTTTATAGGAATTTTCGACCATTCTTTCAAAAGCGCATTGGTGAGGTCACACACTGGCTCTGGCTCTCAGTCTCCGTTCTAATTCATCCCAAAGGTGTTCTATCGGGTTCAGGTCAGGACTCTGTGCAGGCCAGTCAAGTTCATCCACACCAGACTATGTCATTCATGTCTTTATGGACTTTGCTTTGTGCACTGGTGCACAGTCATGTTGGAAGAGGAAGGGGCCTTTTACCATCATATTTGTACATATCGTATTTGCTGATGTTGCTCTATTGTTTTTGTTATTGTTGTGTTTGCTGTTGTTGTTTTTGTCTCTCTGTCTTATCCCCCTGTCTTGTCCCCGCAATTTCCCCCTTCTGTCTTCCTTTTTTTTCTCTTTCTATCCCCTCCTGCTCCGGCCCGGATGCACCAAATGATAATATAAATTAGAGGTGTCCGATAATATCTGCCTGCCGATATTATTGGTCGATAAATGCGTGAAAATGTAATATCGGAAATGATCGGTATCGGTTTTTTTATTATCGGTATTGTGTTTTTTTTTTTTGTTGTTTTTTATTAAATCAACATAAAAAAACACAAGATACACTTACAATTAGTGCACCAACCCAAAATAAACCCCTCCCCCAAAGGGTTGTTTCTTTCTATTATTAATATTCTGGTTCCTACATTATATATCAATATATATCAATACAGTCTGCAGGGATACAGTCCGTAAGCACACATGATTGTGCGTGCTGCTGGTCCACTAATAGTACTAACCTTTAACAGTTAATTTTACTCATTTTCTTTAATTACTAGTTTCTATGTAACTGTTTTTATATTGTTTTACTTAATTTTTTATTCAAGAAAATGTTTTTAATTTATTTATCTTATTATTATTATTTTTTTAAAGTACCTTATCTTCAACATACCTGGTTGTCCAAATTAGGCATAATAATGAGTTAATTCCACGACTGTATATATCGGTTGATATCGGTATCGGTTGATATCGGTATCGGTAATTAAAGAGTTGGACAATATGGGAATATCCGATATCGGCAAAAAGCCATAATCGGACATCCCTAATATAAATACATTTAATAAAGCCAAATACAAATAAGGCAACAAGAGAAGTATCCCACTCTTCTCTTTTGTAAAGTAAATCTGAACAGCCGATATGGGCATCTACATCAACTATATGATTTTCCTGAGAAGCTGGACAGGACAAAAAAAAAAAAGGAAGAGGAAGGGGCCTGCTCTAGGAGTTGGGCTTGGCCCCTTAGTTCCAGTGAAAGGAACTGTTGAATGCTCCAGGATACCAAAACATTTTGGACAATTCCATGCTCCCAACCTTGTGGGAACAGTTTGGAGCGGGCCCCTTCCTCTTCCAACATGATTGTGCACCAGTCCACAAAGAAAGGTCCATAAAGACATGGACGACAGAGTCTGATGTGGATGAACTTGACTGGCCTGCACAGAGTCCTGACCTAAATCCAATAGAACACCTTTGGGACGAATTCGAACGGAAACTGAGAGCCAGTGTGTGACCTCACTAATGCGCTTTTGGAAGAATGGTCGGAAATTCCTATAAACACACTCCGCAACCTTGTGGACAGCCTTCCCAGAAGAGTTGAAGCTGTAATAGCTGCAAAAGGTGGACCGAAATCATATTGAACCCTATGGGTTAGGAATGGGATGGCACTTCAAGTTCATATATGAGTCAAGGCAGGCGGCCAAATATTTTTGGCAATATAGTGTATGTTTTAATTGCTGATGCGGGTTTATTGATTTTTAAATGCGCCAGCAAATAACCCGTTTTGTACACTGTTGACGTGGTGATTCAATGCCCAGTAATGCGTGAATGTGTTCCTGTATAGTATTACTCCAGCAATGGTGATGTGGGGACATAAATGATGGTATTTTGAGAGGTGATCATTGAAGGCCTAGATGGGAAACGCACGGCCCGCCACTGTACACACATGATGCCTTTTTAGCGACGCCGCGACCCCGATACTCCCTTTCCACGTTGAAACGGATTGCGCAACCCGGCGCCTGACAAAAAAATAAAAGATAACATAAAGGTGGAATTGGTCAGCCTATTCGCCTCGAGGCATTGTTAGCAGACCTTGACATTATTAGCAACCTTCCATTGATTTTATGCTTCATCTAAAATGAATGATGCCTACCAAAGAGTTTACATAGGGGGGGGGGGGAGGCCCCATGGTGAGACAACGGATGGACTGATAAATCTGCCTGTTGGAGTGAGGTTTTCATGGGCCTTCCCATGAAAAAGTCTGGCTTGAACTATAGAGAAAATGTAGGTTATAAAAAGTCAACCAGGGACGAGTTAGGCTGTGTTTCAATGTCCATACTTTTTTTTTAAGCTCCACGGACTTTTTTCAACACTGGTATGGAGGAAATGTGCACTTTTGAAAATATTTGTCGAGTTGGAGTTTATTGAGTTTGAGTTTATTTGGAACATGCATGCATACAGCATGATACATCACAGTTTCCAGTTTCTCTATTCAACATGTTCGAAAAGGAGTAGGCAGAAGCAGAGCTTATTTAATCCTACCCCTTTTCCTTTGCATACACTGCAAAAAGTCAGTGTTCAAAAACGAGAAAACAAATATACAAACATTAGGGGTATTTTATTTGAACTAAGCAAAATTATCTGCCAATAGAACAAGACATTTCGACTTGTCAAGACTTTCCAAAACAAGTAACATTAGCTAACCTCAATGAACCCAAAAATAGCTTAAAATAGGTATATTCTCACTAATAACAAGTACACTTTTCTTGGTAGAAAAAAAAAAAAAGACCTTTTTGCTCAATATGTTGAAAAATATTCTTAAATGAAGTAAATGCTAGTGCCATTATATTGACATAATGATATGTCATTACATTTTTTTTTTCATGCTTGAAGTAAGAAATTATTACTTTAAAAACGTAGTTTTTGTCATGTCTGTGTAATCATGTTTTGTCTTAGTCATGTTTTGTTTAGTTATTGGACTCTTTTGTTTCTGGCTTTTCACTCCCTTGTCTTGTTTCCATTAGTTTCACCTGTTCCACGTTTGGACTCATTGTGCACTCTTGTTTATCACCATAGCAACCCATTAGTTTTCACCTGTCACGCACGCACCTGTTTCACGTTTTGAGTCACGCACCTGTTTTCGTTAATCATGTCTGTAGTATTTAAGTTCAGTGTTTTCAGTTTGTCTTTCTGGTGACATCCCCACATTTATGCTCTGCACATTTCTGACTCTTTTTTCATGTCCATCGTTCACGCTGCTCCTTTTTGTCCATGCCAAGTAAGTTTTTTTTTTATTGCCACAGTTAGTGTTTTTTGTTGTTCATAGTTATTGCCTTTGTGCAAGTGTTTGGTTTCATAGTTTGTTCTCCGCCATTGTGCGCGCCTTTTGTTTACTTCCTTGTTTTGTATTTATAGTGTTTAAATAAAAATGTACCTTCATTCCCGTCTCGCCCGAGCCAACTTTCCGTTGCCTTCGAGAAAAACTAAACTCCAGGACCAAGTCATGACAGTTTTATACTTGTGAGTGTTGATGACACAGCTTTGCAACAGTTGATATTCTAGTTTCAAGCATGTTTTAATCAATATAGGTCATCAAATCTCAGCAACAAGCTGTAATATCTTACTGAGATCATTTAGGACCAAAACCCTTAAAACAAGTCAAACACTCTAACATAAAATCTGCTTAGTGAGAACAATTATCTTATCAGATGGAAAATAAGCAAATATCACCCTTATTTAAGATATTTAATCTTACTTAGAATTCAGTTTTTGCAGTGTAGTAGTTGCTCAAACTTTTGTTCACTTCCTGTTCTCTATTTATTCTCAATACACTCCATAAGTAATAAAAACAAAAATAAAAATAAATAATTATTAGTGAAATAAGCTATATTACATATGGTGAGATAAGTATGATTATCAAAGAAAAATGAATGGATGGATGCAATAAATTCAGAATGTTAATCATGGTTCTTCTTCTTTGTACTTTGTAAACATTTTAAGTTTGAAGAGTTTCTTGAAGTGGATCATATTAGTACATTGTTTGATTTTTTTGCTTAATCCATCCCACAATTTAATTCCGCATACTGATATTCTGAAGGTCTAAAGCAGGGGTCCCCAAACTACGGCCCGCGGGTCGGTTAAGGCCCCCCAGCGTCCAAAATCCGGCCCGCGGGAAGTCCCAAGTTAAAAAAAAAAAAATTATTTTAATTTTTTTTTTTTAATTTTTTTATTTGTCCTTACTAGTTTATTTTCTACCATCTCCGAGCCACTCAGGCAAATCATATTGTCTAAAAATGCATTTTACCATTGATATATACACACACACATATAGACACATATACATATATATACATATATATACATATCTCCTGACGATTGAGGGTACCCCCCCTCATGAAACAGGCCTGTAGAGATGAAATAGTCTTGTGATTTTTTCCCACACATACATACATACATATATATATATATATATATATATATATATATATATATATATATATATATATATATATATATATATATATATATATATATATATATATATATATATATATATATATATATATATATATTCCTACCGCCTACCGTCAAGCGTGGTGGTGGTAGTATTATGCTCTGGGCCTGTTTTGCTGCCAATAGAACTGCACAGCAAAAAGTGAAATCTAAGTAAGATTAAATATCTCAAATAAGGGTGATATTTGCTTGTTTTCTGTCTGATAAAATAATTCTTCTCACTAAGCAGATTGAGCAGTGTTTTACTTGTTTTAAGGGTTTTGGTCCTAAATTATCTCAGTAAGATATTACAGCTTGTTACTTGTTGCTATATTGAGTAAAACATGCTTGAAACTAGAATATCAAGTGTTGCAACGCTGTGTCATCAACACTCACAAGTATAAAACTACTTTTTTAAAGTAATAATTTCTAATTTCAAAAATGAAAAAAAAATTGTGACTTTGACACGATTTTGTCTCTTAATTAAAACAGATGACAGCCAAATGAACTTTTCTGTAGTAGTACAGTTGGCACAGTACAGTAAACTGACAGTTAATATTTAAACATTTATTTTGAACAGAAATAGTTCATGCACATTCAGATGAATTCTTCAAAATTACAATTAAAAATTTTTGGGCCGGGAGCCGGGCTTTATATATGCGCGCGCACTAATTGACTGAAAGAGCACGCACTTGGCGCGATGCTGTCATGTTATCGATGGAAAAATGCATTTTTAGACCATATGATTTGGATGAGCGGCTAGAAAACCCCGAGAGTAACAAGCGGTTGCCTTGTTGCCTTTCAATTAAGAACAATAAATTAGTTTTTAGTATAAATTTGCTGGTTTCAAGAAATGTAATGCCGAGCGCATATCATTATGTCAAAAATAATTGCACTAGCATTTACTTAATTTAAGAATATTTTTCAACATATTGAGCAAAAAGGTCTATTTTTTTTTACTACCAAGAAAAGTGCACTTGTTATTAGTGAGAATATACTTATTTTACGGTATTTTTGGGTTCATTGAAGTTAGCACATTTTATTTGTTTTGGAAAGTCTTGACAAGCCAAATTTTCTTGTTCTATTGGCAGATAATTTTGCTTAGTTCAAATAAAATCCCTAATTTTCGTATTTTTTTGTTTTTGTTTTTAAACTTTTTGCAGTGTGGTGCTTTACAGAGAGTAAATGGGACAATGAAAAAGGAGGATTACCTCCAAATTCTTCAGGACAACCTAAAATCATCAGCCCGGAGGTTGGGTCTTGGGCACAGTTGGGTGTTCCAACAGGACAATGACCCCAAACACACGTCAAAAGTGGTAAAGGAATGGCTAAATCAGGCTAAAATTAAGGGTTTAGAATGGCCTTCCCAAAGTCCTGACTTAAACGTGTGGACAATGCTGAGGAAACAAGTCCATGTCAAAAAAAACAACAAATTTAGCTGAACTGCACCAATTAGGTCAAGAGGAGTGGTCAAAAATTCAACCAGAAGCTTGTGGATGGCTACCAAAAGTGCCTTATTGCAGTGAAACTTGCCAAGGGACATGTAAGCAAATATTAACATTGCTGTATGTATACTTTTGACCCAGCAGATTTGCTCACATTATCAGTAGACCCATAATAAATTCATAAAAAAAAAAAACTTCATGGATGTTTTTTGTGACCAACAAGTATGTGCTCCAATCACTCTATCACAAAAAAATAAGAGTTGTAGAAATGATCAGAAACTCAAGACAGCCATGACATTATGTTCTTTACAAGTGTATGTAAACTTTTGACCACGACTGTATATAGTTATGTTATAAACCATTACACAGCATACCACAGTCATGAAGAGCATGCACAGTAGCCCCGTTTAGGTTGAATGTAGACTTGTGGGATGTTTTTGATGAGCACGCTGTGGAGTAAACTTTAAGAACTCAGCCAACAAGCCTCGTCTGCATCTTTAATGATTAAACAAGACAACACATGGCCATGTTCAAGAAGGATATTTAAAGAGAAACTACATCCTGTGAGATGACGTCGGTCAACCCCGGAAGCTCGAATGGGTTCTACAAATTGTGAGTTAAGATATTTAATTTTTTATTTTTTTCACGTTTAATATGTTTTTTGCAGTTTTAATTTCGACAGTACCACATAAGATACACTATATTGCCAAAAGTATTTGGGGCCGCATTGGGGTAAAACAATTTGGCTGGGGGCCGCACTATATATATATATATATATATATATATATTTGGCTGGGGGCCGCACTATATATATATATATATATATATATATATATATATATATATATATATATATATATATATATATATAGTGCGGCCCCCAGCCAAATTGTTTTACCCCAATGCGGCCCCGGAGTCAAAAAGTTTGGGGGACCCCTGGTCTTAAGTGTTGTACGTGCGTGTACGTGTTTTAAATTACATAGAGATTAAACAATGTTGGTCCTAGTATTGATCCCTGAGGTACACCACAGGATATATTTAGTGTTGTAGATGTGTGTTGGCCTAGTTTCACGTATTGTTCCCTAATCCAGTTTAAGACCAACCCTCTGATGCCATACCGTTGTAGTTTTTTGATTAAAATATTATGATTAATTGTGTCAATTGCTTTAGTTAGATCCATCAACACTGCTAATGCAGTGGTCAAAAATCTTAAAACTTAACAAAAACCCCGGTAGCAGAAGCGTCCTCTCCCGTTGACAGGAAATGTGTTGGTTTACTACTTGACAAGTTATATTTTCCAACCGTCTGATAGTCCTTAAATGCGTCGTGACTGGTGAGTGCAGGGAAAACAGGAGTGGAGATATTACCGGAGAGAGTCGCTTTGTGTGGATGTTGTTCGAGCTCGTTTTAATGAAGTGATTGTTGACCGACCACCTCCTCGTCATCCTTGAAACTCCCGTGTTTAAAACAGTGTGAGAACTATCTGCGTACGCAAGGGGCCGCTAAAAGCAGACATAATCAAACGTTGCAATGGAATCGATCCCCACACTGCAAAAACAGAAATCTAAGTAAGATTAAATATCTCAAATAAAGGTGATATTTGCTTATTTTCTGTCTGATAAGATAATTCTTCTCACTAAGCAGATTTTATGTTACAGTCTTTTACTAAGTGTTTTGGTCCTAAATGATCTCAGTAAGATATTACAGCTTGTTGCTGAGATTTGATAACCTATATTGAGTAAAACATGCTTGAAACTAGAATATCAACTGTTGCAAAGCTGTGTCATCAACACTCACAAGTATAAAACTACTTTTTTCAAGTAATCATTTCTTATTTCAAGCATGAAAAAAAAAATCATGATTTTGACACAATTGTGTCTCATAATTAAAACAGATGACAGCCAAATGGACTTTGCTGTTTTATTTTCAATGAAACAATAGAAAATACGTACTCATATAGTAGTACAGTTGGCACAGTACAGTAAACTGACAGCTAATATTTAAACATTTAACATGTGGCATTTTTAACAATTTTGAAAAGAAAGGATTCATGCACATTCAGATAAATTCTTCAAAATTACAATTAAAAACATTTTGGCCGGGGGTCGGGCTGTATATATGCGCACTAATTGACTGAAAGAGCAAGCACTTGGCGCGATGATGTCATGTTGTCGATGGAAAAATGCATTTTCAGACCTTATGATTTGCCTGAGCGGCTAGTAGACCCCGAGAGTAACAAGCGGTTGCCTTGTTGCCTTTCCATTAAGAACAATAAATTAGTTTTTAGTATAAGTTTGCTGGTTTCAAGAAATGTAATACATAGCGCATATCATTATGTCATGATAATGGCACTAGCATTTACTTAATTTAAGAATATTTTTCAACATATTGAGCAAAAAGGTCTCTTTTTTTTTTCTACCAAGAAAAGTGCACTTGTTATTAGTGAGAATATACTTATTTTAAGGTATTTTTGGGTTCATTGAGGTTAGCTAATTTTACTTGTTTTGGAAAGTCTTGACAAGCCAAATTTTCTTGTTCAATTGGCAGATAATGTTGCTTAGTTCAAATAAAATACCGCTAATTTTTGTATTTTTCTTTTCTTGTTTATGAACACTGACTTTTTGCAGTGCATATGTAATCAAAAAACATTTGTTGAGTGATCTCAAGAATTATCCGTCGATCTGATCATCATTCCACATGGCAAAACAGATGAAAACTTGGAAAAGCATGAAGGCCTACAAATTAATTGTTGTATTAAAAAGATGCAATGCGTTTCATTAATACATCCGCAATGCATCTTATTAATACCACTGTGGCTTCCTATGACAAAGATAATAGATAAGGTGTTTACTGTATATGTGATGTCTGGGGCGGTGCTGCTGAAGACCATTTGGATTACTTTTTGTAGAAATTTGCCATGCAGGCTGGATGCATGTTCATTTTGAAACGGTTCCGCAGTGTAGATAGATAGTATAGATATTCAAATGTGATTTAGAACATGCGCCTATTGAAACACAGATTTAGCCTTGAACGCAACTGGAGGGATCAATTAAGTTGGGACAATGTTTTTGTCTATGACAAAACTGATCCATGATATTTTGGTCTGTATCCCGCCCAACAATAAAAATACATTCCTTTTACAGTTTTGAAAATAAAATTTAATTTATGTCTACTAGGGTTGTACGGTATACCGGTATTACCGTATTTTTCGGAGTATAAGTCGCACCGGAGTATAAGTCGCACCTGCCGAAAATGCATAATAAAGAAGGAAAAAAACATATATAAGTCGCATTGGAGCTCGGCCAATCTATGAAAAAAACTGCGACTTATAGTCCGAAAAATACGGTAGTATAGTACCGCGATACTAATGAATCAATTTGGGTACTATACCGTCTCTGAAATTTACCAGTCTCGCATCCCCCTGCGCCCGCGTCAAAGTCACGTCGAGTCATTGCTGGTTTACGAGCAGACGAGCATGTTCGGCAGCGCACAATCACTGAGTACTTACAAGCAGACACAGTGTGTCGACAGAAAAGAGAGAACTGACGCATTTTGGCTTAAAAACTGACGATAAAGGTGAAGTTATAACACTGAAACGCCCTCAGGAAGAGAGGCTTTAAGGCATGGCTAGTGAAACCTATTTTTATGGGCTTGCCTCTTTATGATGTTTAGTTCCTGTTACAAGCTGTTATATAGTATATGCCTTGAGTTCTTATTTTGAAGGAGCCAAGAGCGGAAGTGATGACATGTTGTAGTGGAGCGGGGGATTTTGAAAGAAGGTAAATAAAGTGGTCCTCGTGTAAACTGGAGCCTCCGTGTTTATTATTTTGTAGTTTCATACAGTATTGGCGACATTTATAAACCCTTGGTTACATTACAACATGTCATCACTTCCGCTCTTGGCGCCTTCAAAATAAGAGCTCAAGGCATATACTGTATAACAGCTTATAACAGGAACTTAACATCATAAAGAGGCAAGCCCATAAAAGTAGGTTACACTAGCTGGCTAGCGGCTAACGTCCATCCGCCGCCGGCAGTTTTTTAGCTACTTCTAAATCACTAATCCTAGTCTCCATGGCAACAAATAAAGTAAGTTTCTTACAAGTATCATCCCTGCAGGACGAGGAATAGCTAAACATGCTTCACTACACACCGTACCTCACCGGCATCAAAATGTAAACAAACGCCATTGGTGGATCTACACCTAACATCCACTGTAATGATATCAAGTACAGGCACGTATCTAGTCGTTACTACTATGATTACATTAATATTTTTTGGCATCACAACATCTTCTTTAAAATGTATATTATGTTTATAAACTCAGGAAATATGTCCCTGGACACATGAGGACTTTGAATATGACCAATGTATATTTTTTTGTGGTCCCCTTTATTTCGAAAAGTACCGAAATTATTTTGGTACTGGTACCAAAATATTGGTATCTACTCTGGGGCATGTTTGTGTTTGCACTATAGCATTTTCAATTTTTACCCTGTTGTCTTAGCTACAAGACACAATCAAACCAGTGGTGGCTGCTGGTCTTTCAGGGAGAGGAAGCTCATTTTCAGCCCACAAAATGTGTCAATTTAGACGTAAAACATGAGCACAGTCTCCAAAAACGCCAGACAAAATTAGTGATTTGTTGCTAGTCATATTCAACCGAGAATAAAATCACTTATAGGATTGGAAAACTCTCCAGCTCAACTCGAAACAACAGAATGTACAGTTGTGGTCAAAAGTTTACGTACACTTGTAAAGGACATAATGTCATGGCTGTCTTGAGTTTCCAATCATTTCTACAACTCTTATTTTTTTGTGATAGAGTGATTGAAACACATAGTCTGGTCATAAAAAACATTCATAAAGTTTGGTTATTTTATGAATGAGTCTACTGAAAATGTGAGCAAATCTGCTGGGTCAAAAGTATACATACAGCAAAGTTAAAGGCCTACTGAAACCCACTACTACCGACCACGCAGTCTGATAGTTTATATATCAATGATGAAATCTTAACATTGCAACACATGCCAATACGGCCGGGTTAGCTTACTAAAGTGCAATTTTAAATTTTGCGCGAAATATCCTGCTGAAAACGTCTCGGTATGATGACGTCAGCGCGTGACATCACGGATTGTAGAGAACATTTTGGGACAGCATGGTGGCCAGCTATTAAGTCGTCTGTTTTCATCGCAGAATTCCACAGTAGTCTGGACATCTGTGTTGGTGAATTTTTTGCAATTTGTTCAATGAACAATGGAGACAGCAAAGAAGAAAGCTGTAGGTAGGAAGCGGTGTATTGCGGGCGGCTGCAGCAACACAAACACAGCCGGTGTTTCATTGTTTACATTCCCGGAAGATGACAGTCAAGCTTTACCTTTGCCTGTGGAGAACTGGGACAACAGAGACTCTTACCAGGAGGACTCTGAATTGGATAGCAGACCCGGTACAGTGAGTACGCATGCAGCTGCGGCTTCCAAACACTTGATCGCTTGCCCGTACGTGCGTGCCGCTATGTGCATGTCACGTACGTAACTTTGGGGACTTTGGGGAAATATATGTGCTGTATGAACTTTGGGGAGGTGAACGGTACTTTGGGCTGTGGGATTGAGTGTGTTGTGCAGGTGTTTGAGTTGTATTGGCGGGTTATATGGATGGAAGGGGGGAGGTGTTTGTTATTGCGGGATTAATTTGTGGCATATTAAATATAAGCCTGGTTGTGTTGTGGCCAATAGAGTATATATATATGTCTTGTGTTTATTTACTGTTTTAGTCATTCCCAGCTGAATATCAGGTCCCACCCGCCTCTCACAGCATCTTCCCTATCTGAATCGCTCCCACTGCCCTCTAGTCCTATACTCTCACTTTCCTCATCCACGAATCTTTCATCCTCGCTCAAATTAATGGGGAAATCGTTGCCTTCTCTGTCCGAATCGCTCTCGCTGCTGGTGGCCATGATTTTAAACAATGTGCAGATGTGAGGAGCTCCACAACCTGTGACGTCACGCTACTCGTCAGCTACTTCCGGTACAGGCAAGGCTTTTTTATCAGCGACCAAAAGTTGCGAAATTTATCATCTAGGTTCTCTACTAAATCATTTCAGCAAAAATATGGCAATATCGCAAAATGATCAAGTATGACACATAGAATGGACCTGCTATCCCCGTTTAAATAAGAAAATCGCATTTCAGTAGGCCTTTAATATTTGGTTACATGTTCCTTTGGCAAGTTTCACTGCAATAAGGCACTTTTGGTAGCCATCCACAAGCTTCTGGCAAGCTTCTGGTTGAACTTTTGACCACTCCTCTTGACAATATTGGTGTAGTTCAGCTAAATATGTTGGTTTTCTGACATGGACTTGTTTCTTCAGCATTGTCCACACGTTTAAGTCAGGAATTTAAACCTTAATTGTAGCCTGATTTAGCCATTCCTTTACCACTTTTGACGTGTGTTTTGGGTCATTGTCCTGTTGGAACACCCAACTGCGCCCAAGACCCAAATGGGCTGATGATTTTAGGTTGTCCTGAAGAATTTGGAGGTAATCCTCCTTTTTCATGGTCCCATTTACTCTCTGTAAAGCACCAGTTCCATTGAAAGCAAAACAGGCCCAGAGCATAATACTACCACCACCATGCTTGACGGTAGGCATGGTGTTCCTGGGATTAAAGGCCTCACCTTTTCTCTTCCAAACATATTGCTGGGTATTGTGGCCAAACAGTTGAATTTTTGTTTCATCTGACCACAGAACTTTCCTCTAGAAGGTCTTATCTTTGTCCATGTGATGTCAGATCAAACAAAAATGTAGCTGTTTGGCCACGACTGTAACTTGAAAAAAGCTCTGGCAGTGGTTTATATTTCAAGATCGCTGGTTTACTCATTCCGTTGTCCCCTAGATCCCCAGAGATGCTGAGGATCCGATGTACAGACAAATCGGAGCATTTATCCAAAGACTGACTAGTTATGCTGCAGTGAAACTTCCCCATTTAAGTCAATGGACACTGAGCTTTGGCACTGTTTAATGAACTGTGACGTTATGGGAATGAATGAAAAGAAAGTCGTGTCAGTGATCTGTGATAAGTAGATCATTCTGAACAAAAGTTGAACATGTTTTAGCACATAATTAGTCAACGAAATGTAAACACAGTCATTATTTGACTACTTATCTTTTGACATTTTAGGGGAAGCTGCACTTCCCTTGCAGTCTTAGGACACAGCAATCACTACTAAATCAGACTAATAGATTCAACGAGGTCAACTGTTTGTAATTTATTTTTAAAAAGATAAACAAAAGTTAAGGAATTTTGTTATAATCATGTGGCCTTTATACTTAGGGATGTCCCGATCCAGGTTTTTGCACTTCCGATCCGATACCGATATTGTTTTTGCACTTCCGATCCGATACCGATACTGACCGATACCGATACTGACCGATAATGGCCTATCCGAGCATGTATTAAAGTTTAAAGTTATTTAGCCTACTTAGTTGTCAGAATCATGTTGAAAAGGGTTTTAGTACTCTTGATAACTAGCCAGCTGAATTAGGGGAGTTTGAATAATACCCAATGGTTGGTAACAAGAAACTGACCTGTTTATTCAAGGATAAACACAAAATAGACAAAATTATACATGACAAACAGAAATGGCATCATTGAACTAGGGCTGGGCGATATGGCCTTTTTTTAATATTGCGATATTTTAAGGCCATATTGCAATACACAATATATATCTCGATATTTTGCCTTAGCCTTGAATGAACACTTGATGCATATAATCACAGCAGTATGATGATTCTATGTGTTTTGATTGATTGATTGAGACTTTTATTAGTAGGTTGCACAGTGAAGTACATATTCCGTACAATTGACCACTAAATGGTAACACCCCAATAAGTTTTTCAACTTGTTTAAGTCGGGGTCCACTTAAATTTATTCATGATACAGATATATACTATCAGATATATACTATCATCATAACACAGTCATCACACAAGATAATCACATTGAATTATTTACATTATTTATAATCCAGGGTGTGGAGGGGGGCGCCGGATGTAAGTGTCAAAAAGACAGCCAAAAGAGTTTGATATGAGAATAAATCTAAAGTTAAAATATAGGGTAGAAATGCATCCATTTGCAGGAAATGTAGTCTTGATTTTCAACATTTTCTTTTAAGGCTTGCATGTCTACATTAAAACATTCTTCTTCATACTGCATTAATATATGCTACTTTTAAACTTTCATGCAGAGAAGGAAATCACAACTAAAAAAATCACTCATTTTTTCATACGGTGTTGATGTGGAAATTTTAGCCTCGGCATTTTGATGGTGTGGACGTGTGGCACCGAATGGAGATAAGCGTCTCGACAGACGTTACAATATTTGAACAATGATGACGAAAACGGTTTTCTCTGTCGTGTCCGTGTGTCGAAAATTGTTATGCGCTTATTTTTTTATTTGATTTTGTGCGTGGCATATAATTGCTGTGCGCAGAGGACGTTTAAACAGTGCGCAATTGCACAAGCGCGCACCTTAGAGAGAACGTTGGTCACACGGCTGCGCTAGCATCACAGCTAACGTTAGCCATGCTGCTACCTCTCTGCTCGGGGAGGGCTTATACGTATGTGACGTATGACGTGACAGTATGTGACGTGTGAGAGGGAGACACAGAAAAGAGTGTGAAGAGCCTGTCATGTAATGCCAGCAGCTAAAAGCAACTGTGTGAGAATCCACAGACCTGTGGATGTGTTGAAGGTGTGCTGGAAAATGCGGAACGGAAATTATAGGGAGCAGCAGAAAAGTGGAATGTAATATTTAAATAGGTGCGTTGGCAAACACAGAGCGGAGTTTTTTTTTTTTAACTGGATCTGGATCGGCATTTTCCCATGCCTTGCCGATACGCATTTTTTTGCAAATATCGGCGGCCGATCCGATCCAAATATCAGATCGGGACATCCCTACTTTATACACACATTTTTTAGGTTTAAATGTCTTCTTTAAGCCAAGACTAGTGTGTTTAAAGTTGCGTTTTCAAAGTGGGGATGTCTCTTTGTGTTAGGGTTGTACGGTATATCAGTATTAGTATAGTACCGCGATACTAATTAATCATATTCATTACTATACCGCCTCTGAAAAGTACCGGTCCAACCAGCAATATCACGTCATGACATTGCTGGTTTACGAGCAGACGAGCATGTTCGGCGGCACGTAATCACAGAGTACTTAGAAGCAGACACAGTGTGAAGACAGAAAAGGGAGAACGGACGCATTTTGGCTTAAAAACTAACGATAAAGGTGAAGTTATAACACTGAAACACCCACCGGAAGAGGTACTTTAAGACAATGCTAGCTAGCTAGCGGCTAAAGTCCAGCACCAGTCGGCACTAACCACGAATCCTCGCCTCCATGGCGACAAATAAAGTAAGTTTCTTTACAAGTATCATCCCTGCAGGACGAGGAATAGCTAAACATGCTTCACTACACACCGCCGTCAAAATGTAAACAAACGCCATTGGTGGATCTACACCTAACAGCCACTGTAATGATACCAAGTACAGGAGCGTATCTAGTCGATACTACTATGATTACGTCGATATTTTATGGCATCACAACATCTTCTTTCGTTTAAAAAAAAAATTATATTATGTTTATAAAATGTCCCTGGACATATGAGGACTTGAATATGACCAATGTATGACCCTGTAACCACTTGGCATCGGATTGATACCCACATTTGTGGTATAATCCAAAACTAATGTAAAGCATCCAAATTATTATTACATTTTAACAGAAGTGTAGATAGAACATTGTGAGGGGGGCGTGGCCTGCAGACCTGCAGCGAAGCGGGGTCTGCCGGGACCGGCTTTGAGATCAGCGACAGGTGCGTAGATGGCCCACCTGGGCGCGTTTATTTAATCACCTGCCGCTCTATTAAAGGCAGCAGCCGGGAAGGAGAAGGGTGTTTGTTGATGGTGGTTGGTGAAGTCGGAGCACGAGCGAGAGAGAGAGAGAGAGAGAGCAAAGACCGACACAACCCGATGGCTGAAAAGAACCACAAAGACAATTTAATGAAAAATAAGGAGGAGGAGTTTTGTCCCTCCAGAGTTGTTGCCGTAGGGCTGTGACGTAGGGTGTGTGTGGTTGTGGAAGGTGTGTGATGTTGACATAAAGAAGCGGTGGCTACCAAACCTGCTCTAATGTCTCCCGTTTATTATTTTATTAGATAAGTACACTGTATAGGCGAACCCAGGACACTCGGCTACACTGCTAATATGTAGCATCATTTGAAAAGTCACCTGCTAGACAAGGAAGAGGGCTTACTCCGCACGTCAATACCTCCGTTTGGTGCCACACGTCCACACCATCAAAATGCCGAGGCAAACATTTCCAGATCAACACCGTATGAAAAAAATTGTGATTTTTTTAGTTGTGATTTCCTTCTCTGCATGAAAGTTTAAAAGTAGCATATATTAATGCAGTATGAAGAAGAATGTTTTAATGTAGACACATAGAATCATGGCAGCACGGTGCAAGAGGGGTTAGTGCATCTGCCTCACAATACGAAGGTAGTCTTGGGTTCAATCCCGGGCTCGGGATCTTTCTGTGTGGAGTTTGCATGTTCTCCCCGTGACTGTGTGGGTTCCCTCCGGGTACTCTGGCTTCCTCCCACCTCCAAAGACATGCACCTGGGGATAGGCCCCTCCCACCTCCAAAGACATGCACCTGGGGATAGGTTGATTGGCAACATTAAATGGTCCCTAGTGTGTGAATGTGAGTCTGTCTATCTGTGTTGGCCCTGAGATGAGGTGGCGACTTGTCCAGGGTGTACCCCGCCTTCCGCCCGATTGTAGCTGAGATAGGCTCCAGCGCCCCCCGCGACCCCAAAGGGAATAAGCGGCAGAAAATGGATGGATGGAAGTCATTGTTCTCAACCATGAACGAAGCTGTCATGTCGTCCGTCCTTTTTTTTTTTTTTTTTTTTTTTTTTTTTTTTTTTTTTTTTTTTTTTTTTATGTCCTGTCCAGCTTCTCAGGCAAATCATATAGTTGATGTAGATGCCCATGTCGGCTGTTCAGATTTACTTTACAAAAGAGAAGTGTAGGATACTTCTCTTGTTGCCTTATTTGTATTTGACTTTATTAAATGTATTTATATTATCATTTAGTGCAGCCGGGTCGGAGCAGGAGGGGATAGAAAGAGAAAAAAAAGAAGACAGGGGGAAATTGTGGGGACAAGAGGGGGATTAGACAGAGAGACAAAAACAACAACAGCAAACAACAACAACAACAACAATAGAGCAACATCAGCAAATATGACATGTACAAATATGATGGTAAAAGTAATAGCAAATAAGCAGTTAGCGAAAAATAAAAAATAATACAGAAATAACAATGAGCATTATTACACTACAAATGGATCAATACAAATACCAATAGAAATAGCGCTATTGATAATGAACAATACCAATAATTTACCTTTATTATCAACAATACAGTTGTTTAAATGCAACAATACATATACGTAATGATAACTTGAGATACGAAAGAATGCAGAAAAATGGAGGGGGAGAAAGAGAAGCAACCTACATTAACCTTGTAGATTGTTATAGTCACAATAGGTTAAGCTTTGTCAGTGTGCCATGTGTTACACCCAGTTTACCCTAGGGCAACAACGTTAATATATGTTTGATGAAACGTGATTATGTGCATGAGTGTAAGTATGCATATGTACTTGTATATGTACAGAATGTGTATATGTGTTTGTACAATGAATGTATATGTACAGAATGTGTATATGTGTTTGTACAGTGAATGTATATGTACAGAATGTGTATGTGTATGTTTGTATATTGAATGTGCGTGTGGATGTACGAACATTAGGTAGGTAAATATGTACTGTATTTGTGTATGTATGTGGGAGCGTAGGTACCTATGTACGTATGTGAGCATATGTGAATTTGCATGTACAATACAATCGACTCCCAGAGTGCGTGGGAGCCAGAGCACGGCCCCATCACCCCCGAGAGCCCAACCCACAAACAGGAGGCGTGGTGCCCAGGGAACCAGGGACCACCGCCCCCACGCAGCCAAGCCGGCCAGCGACAGGAACCCCAGAGCCCGACCCACCGTACCGCCCACAAGGGCCAGCAGCAGGCCGCAGACAGACGCACCCGGCAGAGGACAGGGCACGAGAAAAGCAGGGGACAGCCAGACCCCAAGCCAGCGAGAGACCACACCCCACACGGGCAGAAAGGCGAGACGCCCCGCCCGAGGGACCCAGAGACTCCCCGCAACCGGACGGGAAGACCGCCCCCGCCCCACCGGCAACCGGGCCCCCACGAGCCCACCCCCCACCCCCGGAGAGCGCGGCGAGGCCAGCCCCCGGCCACCCCACCCAAACCGGCCGCCGCAGGACCACCCAGGCACAGGGCCACGGGAACCACCCACCCCACCCGCAGGGACCCCAACGATGGAGATGGAACAACCAGCAACCGCCCCGCCGAGCCCCCCCCCTGAGGGAGGGGAAAATTAAAAAATAATATTAATAAAATATATTAAAAAATAAATAAATTAATAAATTAATTAATTAA
Organism: Nerophis lumbriciformis; assembly: GCF_033978685.3. Classification (NCBI taxonomy): domain Eukaryota; kingdom Metazoa; phylum Chordata; class Actinopteri; order Syngnathiformes; family Syngnathidae; genus Nerophis; species Nerophis lumbriciformis. The sequence continues at coordinate 13,333,645 of NC_084561.2, forward strand.
TTAATTAAAAAAAAAAAGAATTAAAAGAAGATCACAGACATGCTGACAAACAAGGTCACTACCCCAGCAACTGGCCGACTCGCAGCACCTCGGAATACCTTGCAGCACCAAGCTACCACAACAGACGCAGGGACTAGGCCCAACAGGCCCCAACCAAGACGGGCACCCGGAAGGGATGGACAGCGGGACCCAGGAGCTCCAGACACGCAGTTCGGATGCAGTAGCCTGAGGCGTCGACCCCCGTCTGACAGGCAGGCCCAGAGCGTACCCCCAGAAATATACATACATACATACATATATACATACACATACACACATACACGTATACATACCCACACATACACATATATACATATACATACACATATGTACACATACACATATATAAACATACATACATACACACACATATACATACATATACACAGTTCGTCAGCCCCGACAGCCATCACGCGCGCGCGCTGCCATCAGTCACAACATCAGCCACACCCCTGCAGCAGACCCAGCAGCCACGGGCGCCCACACCACAAACAAACGGCAACAGAAACAGCAGCCGCAATAACCCCAGACAGCCAGCACCAGCCAATCAAATCAAAGCGATCAAAAACAAAACTGCGACCAGCAACCACACGCCACCAGGGCCACGGAGACCAGCCGGCGCCAGCCCGCCGGTCAGCCCGAACGCCAACACGCAAACAAGAGACACCAACAACCCCCCCAACCAAAAGGCCCCCCACCCCAACCCAAACCCGCACAAACACACCACCGCCCAAACAACCGAGACACAGCATCCAGACCAGACACGGGGGCTGCGCCGCCACCACACCAAGTCACCAACAGAGACCCCACAGCGCAAGGTCGGGCCACACGGGCACGGACCCCATCCAACAGGAAGTGAGACCCGCGCGACGCCACACACAAATAAATAATAAGATTAAAAAAAATAAAAAATAAAAAAATAAAATAAAATAAAAAATAAAATTTAAAAAATAAAATAAAATAAAAATAAGTAAATAATAAAAATAAAAATAATAAATACATTAAAAATAAAAATATATATATAACAATAATAAATGAATAAAAGCCTGGCAGGCCACCAGACCGCAGTCCCCCCGGCCGACGAGGCAATGAGGGGTGCGCCGAACCCCAAACCCCCCATGCATGTGTACAAGGCCCCCAGAGTGTCTACTGTGTAGTTAAAATTAGGAGGTCAGCCGTTACAGCCGACCTCCAGTCCCTATTGATGTGTGTACTGTAGCGTGAGTGAGATATGTATGCTTGTGGGAACTAATAATGCGATTAAAATTAGGGGACATCAAGGTCATGGTGGGTCCCAACCAAACCAAGCCCCCCAAATCCTAAGTGTCTAATATGCAGCTAAGATTGAGGGATGGACGAGCAGGGGACAAGACAGGAGGACTGGAGCCCCATTGGAGGCATCCTCAACCCCCCGCCATGCCTCCCCGCAGGACAATCCCCAAAGTCCTATATATGTGTGACTGTGTGCGCTATAAGTAGGAGGAGTAGAGGGCCCGGACATCCCCCCAGTCCACGCGGCCGACAACCAGGAACTACGGCCAGGAGGCCGCCACCCCCCGCCACAGCCCGTGACCCACACCATACCACTTTAACGTGACGCCACGCGAGCCCCTCCCCCCGCCAAACAAAGCCAGCCCCCGCCCGCCCCAACCCAACCCTGCAGAGCCCATACCGGCAACCAAACGCAGAGAAACCACACAGCCCCCACGCCCAATGCAAACACCGCATCCCGGCCATCCACACAGCAACGTGCCCATACGAGTCCCGGCCAGGGGAAGGAGCCCCCCAACGGGGCAAGAAGCCAATGCATCCCGTCCGCCCGCCAGCCCCCAAACCAGCCGGCAAGCCAACGCCAGCCAGCCCCACAACCCCACAAGCGCACAGACACCAGCCACAGTCCCCCAACCACTCCAACCCAACACAGCGATGCCAACCGCTGGTATCACCGCAGCAACCATCACCACCACCGCCCGTCCGCAGCGTAAACACCCGCGGCCGCCGAAACCAAAACAAAAAAGCGACCGACCCCGTAAACCACAACAACGCACACCCCCGGCTACCACCGAGGCCACCAACCCACCTACCCCAACTCATCCACCGCCAGGCCAATTGAGCCACCGGACATCCACACCCATGCACACACCTACACATTCATATACACATACATAAATGCATATACATATACATACACATACACACATATACACACGCATGCATATACATATAAACATACACATCCACACATATATACACATTAATACACCCACACATATATACATAAGCCCACATATACACAAACACATACATACACAACACACACACAAAAAAAAAAAAAAAAATAAATAAATAAATAAATAAATAAATAAATAAATACAAAATTAAAAAAAAAAAATAGAAAGAAAAGAAAAAAATAAATAAAAATAAAATAAAAATAAACCCTTTAAATAAAATAAAATAAATAAAAATAAACAAGAGGCCTGGTCGCCAACAGTGCCCAACGCCACCAAACCCCGCAGCCCCTCCCGCACGTCCAGGCCCCCCCCGCCCACCACCCACCAGGCATCCCATCCGGCAAAAAGCCATAAGGGCCCAGCCCTGCGCCCACAGCCGGCATGCCACGGCACCGCGATCAGCAATGCACACCGGGGCAGCGACACATACATATGTACCTACATACATACACACAGATTTCACCATACATATATACAAACGTACACACACCCACATACACGCGTACCCATATATAATTTAACAGAATAAGTTAAATATATTAAATAGATTATTATTGTCATGTCCGTCCTTGGTGGTCCGAAGAACCCGGAGGAGCAAGGCCTCCACAAACATGTTAAAAGACAAAGTAAGCAGATATTAACAGTAAATTAACAAGTAGATTAATAATTCATTTTCTACGACTTGTCCTTAATAATGTTGACAAAATAATAGAATGATAAATGACACAATATGTTACTGCATATGTCAGCAGACTAATTAGGAGCCTTTGTTTGTTTACTTACTAATAAAAAACAAGTTGTCTAGTATGTTCACTATTTTATTTAAGGACAAACTTCTAATAATAAACATACGTTTAATGTACCCTAAGATTTTTTGTTAAAATAAAGCCAATAATGCAATTTTTTGTGGTCCCCTTTATTTAGAAAAGTACCGAATAGTATCGAAACAATTTTGGTACCGGTATTGGTATCGGGACAACACTAGTTTGTGTGTTCAAAAACATATTTTTTTAAATATATGTATATTCCACACCTTTACTACCCTTTGGGTACCCGCATAAGCATTTTAAAGCGCCACCCAGGTAAAAGGCTGGGGACCCATGTGGGAGTTGGACTTGTCAAGGCCGACACATTGGTGCTAAACTGTCAGTGCACATGTAAACACACGGATACACAAGTCAGCTGAAATGACACGCCTGCCCTGCAGCTGACCCCTCTCACATGGAGTTATGCACACCAGAAGTGCATCCATTGAAAACAAGGATGACAGACATTGAACACAGACACTAAACGCCTTGTGTACTATGATTACATTTACCAAGCGTGGGTCATTCGCCAGCTTAGCATGACAAATGCATAATCCGCATAAAAAAAAGAAAAAAGTCAATTAAAGGGGGGCGATTACAAATTGCCACTCGGTTCATCAAAATGAAACTGAATTATTGCAGCATAAAGCGTAAGAAAAGAGTAGAACTCTGAGAAAAATTGGATTTTGGTGCATCTTTGTTTATCATTCTTTGTAGGCTTTTGCCTGCCTGGTTTAAAGGGGAACATTATCACCAGACCTATGTAAGCGTCAATATATATCTTGATGTTGCAGAAAAAAGACCATATATTTTTTTAACCGATTTCCGAACTTTAAATGGGTGAATTTTGGCGAATTAAACGCCTTTCTTTATTCGCTCTCGGACGTGACGTCACATCAGGAAGCAATCCGCCATTTTCTCACTTTCGTCGGTGTGTTGTTGGAGGGTGTAACAACACGAACAGGGACGGATTCAAGTTGCACCAGTGGCCCAAAGATGCGAAAGTGGCAAGAAATTGGACGAAATTTGTTCAAAATACGAGGCTGTGGGGAAAGCCGACGAAATGGTCAGTCGTTTGTTCCGCACACTTTACCGACAAAAGCTATGCTACGACAGAGATGGCAAGAACATACCTGCCAACTTTTGAAATCAGAAAAACCTAGTAGCCAGGGTCCAGGGGCCGCAGGCCCCGGTAGGTCCAGGACAAAGTCCTGGTGGGAGGTTCAGGGGGGCTTCGACGCAAAATGATTATTAGCATTCAGACAGGTTAAAATGTTGCTAAAACCATCACTTTTCTATCAGTCACAGTGACTTTTCAAAACAAAAATATTACAGCAAAAATCATATGGGTTGATTGACATGTTTATTCTGTAAGATAACTTCAATAGTTTGAAATTATTTTGACAGTTAATGCCAGTTATCCTGTCAACCTTTCACAAGACTTCAATTTGTTAATTGAAAGTATAAACAGTATAAACACTTTTTACAGTAAACAAATGGTAAAACAGTACTAAACAATTCCATTAAGAAAAAAAATTGGTGTCATTATTAACTTTCTGTCCAAGCTTGTATAATCTACTGCCTTGTTCAATTGTAAAAAATATTATGTGCCTAAAATTCACATTTCTATCACAATTATCATACTGTAAACATGGTAAGCGAACTTCATTAAAATTAATAGTCCTGTCAATAGCATGGAATTACAATTCAAATGTAGTTTTTTTGTAAGCCTTTCAAAAGAATTAAAAATATGAAAAATTAATGACAATTAATTTAAGCCATCAGACACTTGAAAAGTGGCACATCACATCTATAATGTAATCATTTTAACTTTTCAACAGAAATAGCACTGCAAAAATATTAAGGACATACTTCTGTATTTTGGTAGTTATGCTGTCAACATTTAACAAGATTTCTTCAACTTGGACAAAGCATAAATAGTATAAACACTTTTAACAGTATAACAGTACTAAACAATTCCAATAGATAACATTGGTGTCATTGCCTTTTTGTGGCTAAAATCCAAATTTATTCTAGTCCATGCTCAATTATTGCCTCCGTAAATAAAACTTCGGCATTTATCACATCCAAAGAATCTGTTTGGGCGACGAAAAACGTTGAAAGTTTTCCACTTGTATCGCTAGCAACGGCATTAGACTTGTGTTTTTTTGTCCCAACGTGGTCTTTTACATCGCTAATTCCTCCGTGTCCGATCGAAAAATCTTGTCTGCACAAGGTGCAATTCGTGTAGTTTTCACCCTTTTTGGAACGGATAATTATTCCCGGATAGGCTTTTGAATATTCTTCACGGAATGACTGCAGTTTTCTTTTCGGTTTAAGACTCGTTAGCGATTTTTCTCCGGCTGATTCCATGATCGTTCGCTCGTTTGTAAACAATGGGAACTGGTGCCTCGTGCTTGGCAGCGGTGCTATAAATAGCCTTGCACATGGCATTCGGAATGGCTCGATAGGAAGTTACGGGAAGCAGTGTCGATTGTCATTGTTGTTACCCAATTTCGTGAATAAAACTTAAAAAAAAAAAAAAATTTAATTAATGAAAAAACTTATTTTTTATCACTGCAACCGTAACCCGGAATAGGTTGATGAAAACCGTACTAATTACGGGAAAACCGGAGTAGTTGGCAGGTATGCAAAAATGTGTGGATATCCTGTGACACTCAAAGCAGATGCTGACATCAATTCCAAAACTGGACGGATCAGCTGTCAGGAAAAGAGAGCGGATGAGGGTATGTCTACAGAATATTTTAATTGATGAAAACTTTATTCATTACTCGCGGTTTTACGTAAATTATTATACATGAACTGTGTTTACCAATAATTTAGCTTAAAAACATTTATTTTTTTCAATCATTCGAGTACATTCGGGTAGTCTTGTGTAATGCAGTATTTTGTGTCTATTTAGGTATGGTTAACCTGAGTGCTGAAATCGTGGAAAAATATATGTTCTTAGCACGCCTGAAATAGGCTGTCTGCACTCTCAAAGTGCATGTTGTTGCCAAATGTATTTCATATGCTGTAAACCTAGTTCATAGTTGTTAGTTTCCTTTAATGCCAAACAAACACATACCAATCGTTGGTTAGAAGGCGATCGCCGAATTCGTCCTCACTTTCTCCCGTGTCGCTGGCTGTCGTGTCGTTTTTGTCGGTTTCGCTTGCATGCGGTTCAAACCGATATGGCTCAATAGCTTCAGTTTCTTCTTCAATTTTGTTTTCGCTACCTGCCTCCACACTACAACCATCCGTTTCAATACATGCGTAATCTGTTGAATCGCTTAAGCCGCTGAAATCCGAGTCTGAATCCGAGCTAATGTCGCTATAGCTTGCTGTTCTTTCCGCCATGTTTGTTTGTGTTGGCTTCACTATGTGACGTCACAGGAAAATGGACGTGTGTATATAACGACGGTTAAAATCAGGCACTTTGAAGGTTTTTTTAGGGATATTGCGTGATGGGTAAAATTTTGAAAAAAACTTTGAAAAATAAAATAAGCCACTGGGGACTGATTTTTAATGGTTTTAACCCTTCTGAAATTGTGATAATGTTCCCCTTTAACTATAGCATAAAACAGTAGTTTGCATCCCTTTCATTCTGTCTTTATGGCAACAATACTTCATTATTAATTTTGTATGAGATGGAAGGAGTTTTGTACGGTGGCCGAGAAGGGTCACAACAAATGCAAACAACACCACAACTTTAGGCCACTACACAAAAACATAAAGCCACAACAACGTTCAGCCAAAACATAATGGCCACAGCACAACAACATAAAGCCACAACACGATTGCAAACACCACAACACAACAACATGAATTCGCAATACACCAACGTAAAACCACAACACAACTTTACGCTACAACAGAACTAGGCCACGACACAAATGCAAAAGCTACTTCAAATGCAAACCCCACCACAAACTACGTTATGCCACAACACAAAAACATAATACAACTACACATTAACTTTCAGCACAACATATAGAAGCAACAACATTGAACAACAATATAACAAAAATTAACAACACAACAACATTGAGCCAAAATACAACAACATTTAGCAACCACACAACACATTTTTGCCACGGCACGATTGCAAACACATCAACACAACATAAAGCCACAATACAACAACAAAAAACCACAACAAAACAATTTTATGCAACATGAAGCCCCAACACAATTGCAAAAGCCACTTTAAATGCAAACGCCACAACAAAACAACTTTACGCCACATCACAAAAACATGAAGTTAATGCACCACAGAAAACCACTACAACACCATTTTCAGCCACAACACAACAACATAACGTCACACAAAACAACTTGACAAAAGCCACACCACAAACATAAGCCATAACAGGATTGCAGAGGCCAAAGCAAATGCAAACACCAAAACACAACTTTCAGCCACAACAAATGCCAACAACAACAACAATAAGCCACAATACAACCTGAGATCACAACACAACAACATAAAGCCACAACACGATTGCAAACACCACAACAACATAAAACCACAACACAACTTTACGCTACAACAGAACATTAGGCCACAACACAATTGCAAAAGCTACTTCAAATGCAAACACCACGACAAAACAACTTCACGCCACATCACAAAAACATAACGCCACACAAAATAATTTGACAAAAGCCACAACACAACACAAGCCCCAACACAATTGCAAAAGCCACTTTAACTGCAAACACCACGACAAACAGCTTTACGCCACATCACAAAAACCTAAAGCCATGACACCACAGAAAACCACTACAAAACCCTTTTCAGCCACAACACAACAACATAACGCCACACAAAACAACCTGACAAAAGCCACAACACAAACATAAGCCATAACAGCATTGCAAAGGCCACTACAAATGCAAACACCAAAACACAACAACTTTCAGCCACAACACAACAACCTAAAGCCACAACACGATTGCAAACACCACAACAACATAAAACCACAACACAACTTTACGCTACAACAGAACATTAGGCCACAACACAATTGCAAAAGCTACTACAAATGCAAACACCACAACAAACTATGTTACGCCACAACACAAAATCAAAGCCACAACAACATAACACAACTACATATTAACTTTCAGCACAACATATAGACACAACGCCATTAAACAACAATATAACAACACAACAACATTGAGGCACAGCACAACCATATATAGCAACCGCACAACAAATTTTAGCCACAACACAACAACTTTCAGCCACAACAGGACTGCAAACAAAATCAACACAACACTATAAAGCCACAACACAACATAAAACCGCAACACAACAATTGTATGCTTCAACAGAATAACATGAAGCCCCAACACAATTGCAAAAGCCACTTTAAATGTAAACACCACGACAAACAACTTTACGCCACATCCCAAAAACATAACGCCACACAAAACAACTTGACAAAAGCTACAACACAATTGCAAAAGTCACTTTAAATGCAAACACAACAAAATATGTTATGGCACATCACAAAAACATAAAGCCATGACACCACAGAAAATCACTACAAAACCATTTTCAGCCACAACACACCAACATAAAGCCACATAAAACAACTTGACAAAAGCCACAACACAAACATTAGCCACACCAGGTTTGCAAAGGCCACTACAAATTCAAACACCAAAACACAACAACTTTCAGCCACAACAAATGCCAACAACAACAATAAGCCACAACACAACCTGAAACCACAACACAACAACATAAAGCCACAACACGATTGCAAACACATCAACACAACCACATAAAGCCCCAACACAACATAAAACCGCAACACAACAAAAAGAACCACAACAACACCATTTTCAGCCACAACACAACAACATAACGCCAAACAAAACAACTTGACAAAAGCCACAACACAACCATAAGCCACAGCAGGATTGCAAAGGCCAGTACAAATGCAAACACCGAAACACAACAACTTTCAGCCACAACAAATGCCAACAACAACAATAGGTCACAACACAACCTGAAACCACAACACAAGAAGATCAAGCCACAACTCAGCAACTTTCCGCCACAACACATTTGCAAAAGCCGCTTACAAATGCAAACACCAAAACACAACAACTTTCCGCCACAAAAAAATGCCAACAACAATAAGCCACAACACAGCCTGAAACCACAACACAACAAGATAAAGCCACAACACAGCAACTTTCCGCCACAACACATTTGCAAAAGCCGCTACAAATGCAAACACCACAACACAACAACTCTACTCCATTCAGTAATAAGTTCCTAACTTTTCCCCGTCATCTTTATTCCTAAGTGATTTAACTGAGGAGTCCATTCAAATTCATGACGTGTTCTTAAACGACCAAATTGTTCCCACCTGCAGTTCTCAAGTTGCTGAATGCCAAATGGTTAGCGCGTGCGTGTCAATCATAATTTGCAAATAAACACGCCCTTATTTCCCCAATATGCATATGTAAACACCCTTAATTCCGTAATTTGCATCGGTAAACACCCTCAATTCCCCATATGAGAGCACAATTCCGGCGGAAAAGATGAACATCAAACACACGGAGAAAACACAAACAAAATGTGTACTATCCCGCGGGGGAAATACATCATGTCAAAACTTAAGTTTAAGAAAGGGGGGACTGCTGAGATAGCCTAAAGCGTTCAAATAAATAATCGTCACTTCGGGCAAATAGGTCTACATGGTCGTGAAATATGCTCTCCCTCCCCAAGGCACGATCTGCGGCATCTTGCGGTAGCAGCAAAAGCATTGCCATTGTGTGAGTTGAGTTGCAACAGGGTGTGGGAGGCCTGTTGGTCTTTTAAAGGGTCATCAATCACTAAATCAACGCCCCGGTAATTGATGATTGTGGGTGTGCTCTCATTTTCTCGCACATTTGACCCTCTGATGTTCTGTGTACCTACACTCTGTCCTCCTCCTGTATAGGCCTGCTGTGTGTGTGTGTGTGTGTGGGTGTGTGTGTGCGTGTGTGTGTGTGTGTGTGTGTGTGTGCGTGTTTGGGTGTGTGCGCGTGTGTGTGTGTGCACACGGTATTTTGAAATATCTATATATTGTTAATTTTGCTATATGTCTGTCTGTCTTATCTATCTATCTATATACCGTATTTTTCGGACTATAAGTCGAAGTTTTTTTCATAGTTAGGCCGGACTCCAGTGCAATTTATATATGTTTTTTTCCTTCTTTATTATGCATTTTCGGCAGGTGCGACTTATACTCCGGTGCGACTTATACTCCGAAAAATACGGTATATATATATATATTTATCTATCCATCTATCTATGATAATAATGTAACATTATTATGACTTCCGGTTCCGGTTCACCGTGCGTGACTGCTCGCTGACTGCTCGCTGTTTCGAAAAAGCTAAGTATCGTTCTATTTGTGTGCTTTTAAATTGTTCTGCAGCTTTCTTTATTACTTTCTCAACATATTTAGTAGTACTATTTAACTTGCAAATCACCCGATCTCTGTCTCTCCACCCCTCCCGCAGCTAGCTAGCAGCTAGCTGCTAAGCTAACGAAGCTAGCGCGGAGAAAGGCGTCGCCGGGCGCCGGTCAGAAGGAGTCTACTCCTGCACACCGTGACCAGGACTTCTCGGAAGACAGCAGGAACTTCACTCGGTGACAGAAAACACCGTGAGTATGGCTTCCTGCGCGTCTTGCACCTTACTCACGGAGAGGCTGGCTCTGCTAGAGGGCCGTGTCCGCCAGTTAGAGCAGAGTAATCTCGTAACTTTAGATGTTGCGGACACATCTGCTAGCGTTAGCTGTAGCGAGCTAACTAGCCCAGCCTGTAGTAGTCCTAAGCGGCCTACAAGCTACGGTGTACCGGTTGAGACGCATAATAGATTTAGCTCTTTAGCTAGTCCTACACCCCAGTCTACCGGGCACCACACCTTAGTCATAGGGGACTCCATCACCCGAAACATAAAGCTTAGCAAACCAGCCACAATTAAGTGCATCCCGGGGGCCCGAGCACCTGACATAGAGGCTAATCTTAGGGAGCTAACTCGCAACAGGCCTAGTAAACACGTACGACAGGCTAATCGCACCACTAGTTATGCGAATATAGTTGTACACGTTGGCTCCAATGACACTAGAATGAGACAGTCAGAGATTACAAAGAGAAACATAGCCAGGACTTGTGATCTCGCTAGAAAGATGTCCAGGCATCGAGTAATTGTCTCTGGCCCCCTGCCTGCGAGAGGCAATGATGAGAGATATAGCAGATTAGTCTCGCTTAACAAGTGGCTGGCTAGCTTCTGTAGACAACAGGGACTAACGTTTATTGATAATTGGCCCTCTTTCTGGGGCAAACCAGGCTTGCTGATGAGGGACGGCCTTCACCCTAACCAGGAAGGCGCCATCATCCTGTCTAAGAATATAGACTACTGTTTAAGTCACATTTGACTAACTACACTAGAGCAAGCCCGGTCACAGGCAATTACAGAGCCTGCTAGTCCGGGTGAGGAGTCAGTTAAGCTAGAACTAGCCAGCGCCAGGCTGGATAATTCCTGTACGCATAGCAATTTTCTTAGAATAACACACAACTCACATAATGTGTTTTCTGTTGTGAATGTGTCCGGGGTAGATATGCATTCTACTGAGGTGGCAAATCATGATGCGTTCAGTCGATCACAGCATCAAGCAAACAATCTGAAAATTCCCGTCGTATCAATTCCTAGATATGGTCGAAACTATTTAAAGTGCACTACGTATAATAAACGTAACATTATTAATATTTCTACTACGGATAATTTAAACAAAAACTCGTCAAAACAGCCCAATACTTATAATATGGGCTTTTTAAACATAAGATCATTGTCTCCCAAAACGTTATTAGTTAATGAGGTCATTAGAGACAACAATCTTAACGTCATTGGTCTTAGCGAAACCTGGCTCAAACCAGACGAATTTTTTGCGCTAAATGAGGCATCTCCTCCTAATTATACGAATGCGCATATTGCCCGTCCCCTTAAAAGGGGTGGGGGGGTCGCATTAATATACAATGAAAACTTTAACCTTACCCCTAACCTAAATAATAAATACAAATCGTTTGAGGTGCTTACTATGAGGTCTGTCGCACCGCTGCCTCTCGATATGGCTGTTATCTACCGCCCCCCAGGGCCCTACTCGGACTTTATTAATGAATTCTCAGAGTTCGTTGCTGATCTAGTGACGCACGCAGACAATATAATCATAATGGGGGACTTTAATATCCATATGAATACCCCATCGGACCCTCAGTGCGTGGCGCTCCAGACTATAATTGATAGCTGTGGTCTTACACAAATAATAAATGAACCTACGCATCGCAACGGCAATACGATAGATCTAGTGCTGGTCAGGGGTGTCACCACCTCCAAAGTTATGGTACTCCCGTATACTAAAGTAATGTCCGATCATTACCTTATAAAATTCGAAGTTCTGACTCATTGTCAACAAACTAATAATAATAATAACTGCTATAGCAGCCGCAACATTAATGCCGCCACAACGATGACTCTTGCTGACCTACTGCCTTCGGTAATGGCACCATTCCCAAATTATGTCGGCTCTATTGATAACCTCACTAACAACTTTGACAATGCCCTGCGCAAAACCATTGATAGCATAGCACCGCTAAAACAAAAAAGGGCCCCTAAAAGGCGCACCCCATGGTTTACAGAGGAAACCAGAGCTCATAAATTATCATGTAGAAAGTTGGAACGCAAATGGCGCGCGACCAAGCTTGAGGTTTTCCATCAAGCATGGAGTGATAGTTTAATATCGTATAAACGCATGCTTACCTTAGCTAAAGCTAAATATTACTCAAATCTCATCCGCCTCAACAAAAACGACCCAAAATTTTTGTTTAGTACAGTAGCATCGCTAACCCAACAAGGGACTCCTCCCAATAGCTCCACCCACTCGGCAGATGACTTTATGAATTTCTTTAATAAGAAAATTGAACTCATTAGAAAGGAGATTAAAGACAACGCATCCCAGCTACAACTGGGTTCTATGAACACAGATACAACTGTATCTACGACGGATACTGCAATACAAAATAGTCTCTCTCTTTTTGATGAAATAACATTAGAGGAACTATTACAGCGTGTAAGTGGGATAAAACAAACAACATGTTTACTTGACCCACTTCCTGGGAAACTTATCAAGGAGCTTTTTGTATTATTAGGTCCATCAGTGCTAAATATTATAAACTTATCACTTTCCTCTGGCACTGTTCCCCTAGCATTCAAGAAAGCGGTTATTCATCCTCTGCTCAAAAGACCTAACCTTGATCCTGACCTCATGGTAAACTACCGACCGGTGTCCCACCTTCCCTTTATTTCGAAAATCCTCGAAAAAATTGTCGCACAGCAGCTAAATGAACACTTAGTGTCTAACAATCTCTGTGAACCTTTTCAATCCGGTTTCAGGGCAAATCACTCTACGGAGACAGCCCTCGCAAAAATGACTAATGATCTACTGCTGACGATGGATTCTGATGCGTCATCTATGTTGCTGCTTCTTGATCTTAGCGCTGCTTTCGATACCGTCGATCATAATATTTTATTAGAGCGTATCAAAACACGTATTGGTATGTCAGACTTAGCCTTGTCGTGGTTTAACTCTTATCTTACTGACAGGATGCAATGCGTCTCCCATAATAATGTGACCTCTGACTATGTTAAGGTAACGTGCGGAGTTCCTCAGGGTTCGGTTCTTGGCCCTGCACTCTTTAGTATTTACATGCTGCCGCTAGGCGACATCATACGCAAATACGGTGTTAGCTTTCATTGCTATGCTGATGACACCCAACTCTACATGCCCCTAAAGCTGACCAACACGCCGGATTGTAGTCAGCTGGAGGCGTGTCTTAATGAAATTAAACATTGGATGTCCGCTAACTTCTTGCAACTCAACGCCAAGAAAACGGAAATGTTGATTATCGGTCCTGCTAAACACCGACATTTATTTAATAATACCACCTTAACATTTGACAACCAAACAATTACACAAGGCGAATCAGTAAAGAATCTGGGTATTATCTTCGACCCAACTCTCTCGTTTGAATCACACATTAAGAGTGTTACTAAAACGGCCTTCTTTCATCTCCGTAATATCGCTAAAATTCGTTCTATTTTATCCACTAGCGACGCTGAGATCATTATTCATGCGTTCGTTACGTCTCGTCTCGACTACTGTAACGTATTATTTTCGGGTCTCCCTATGTCTAGCATTAAAAAATTACAGTTGGTACAAAATGCGGCTGCTAGACTTTTGACAAGAACAAGAAAGTTTGATCATATTACGCCTATACTGGCTCACCTGCACTGGCTTCCTGTGCACTTAAGAAGTGACTTTAAGGTTTTACTACTTACGTATAAAATACTACACGGTCTAGCTCCGTCCTATCTTGTCGATTGTATTGTACCATATGTCCCGGCAAGAAATCTGCGTTCAAAGAACTCCGGCTTATTAGTGATTCCCAGAGCCCAAAAAAAGTCTGCGGGCTATAGAGCGTTTTCTATTCGGGCTCCAGTACTATGGAATGCCCTCCCGGTAACAATTAGAGATGCTACCTCAGTAGAAGCATTTAAGTCCCATCTTAAAACTCATTTGTATACTCTAGCCTTTAAATAGCCCCCCTGTTGGACCAGTTGATCTGCCGTTTCTTTTCTTTTCTCCTCTGCTCCCCTTTTCCTTGAGGGGGTGGGGGGCACAGGTCCGGTGGCCATGGATGAAGTGCTGGCTGTCCAGAGTCGGGACCCGGGGTGGACCGCTCGCCTGTGCATCGGCTGGGAACATCTCTACGCTGCTGACCCGTCTCCGCTCGGGATGGTGTCCTGCTGGCCCCACTATGGACTGGACTCTTACTATTATGTTGGATCCACTATGGACTGGACTCTCACAATACTATGTCAGACCCACTCGACATCCATTGCTTTCGGTCTCCCCTAGAGGGGGGGGGTTACCCACATATGCGGTCCTCTCCAAGGTTTCTCATAGTCATTCACATCGACGTCCCACTGGGGTGAGTTTTTCCTTGCCCGTATGTGGGCTTTGTACCGAGGATGTCGTTGTGGCTTGTGCAGCCCTTTGAGACACTTGTGATTTAGGGCTATATAAATAAAGATTGATTGATTGATTGATTAGACAATAGAAGTAAGGGAACTTGTCACACTTAAGAACAAATAGGCCACCCTAAAAGTGCTCTGGAGCACTCGTAGATTTTGCTCTTACCTACGAACAAATCCCAGCTAAGAAAACATCGGTGAAAACAACAATTTCCTTAAAAACTTCGTAAGTGGGCCTAAGAACAACATTTGTTCTTAACCCTTGTGTGGTGTTCGGGTCTGTGGGACCTGTTTTAATTTTTTTTTTTTAAGAAAAATGATACAATTAATTGATTTTTCAAACTGAGACTCACTGACTTTGGCTCATTTTCTGTAAAGAACATATATCAGAATACATATTTAATGACCACACACCATACACCCCCCTACACATTTCTATTACATATAAGATGTCCGGGTCCACTGGACCCAGGGCTAATAGAAGTGTAGAAATTGATGTTCTGTACCACACACACACAAAGCAGGCCTAGACAGGAGGAGGACAGAACATCAGAGGGTCAAATGTGTGAGAAAATGAGAGCAGACAGTGTTGACAAACAATGTTGCAACCTTGTGTGGGAACCGCAGGTGCAGAAACAGAAAAGGAGAATCCCTGTGAGATGCAGAAACTGGCAGAGAAATTTTCCGTGCAACGTTCATATTGTTGTTACTCAGCCAGCGTTTGTGGGTCTGATGGACCCGTTGCATTTTGTGGCTTTTAATGCCTTACAATCAAACTCTTTTATGTTAAAATACTGAACAGATGTTTACCTTATCCCAATAAACATCTGCAATAAACAACAATATGAACATTGCACAAGTGTTAAGAACAGTTGCTGAATGGGGCCCAATGTATCCTTTACTTCAGTTGTCGCTTAATGTCGTTGTGTTATAGCTTAAAGTCGTGCGGTTGCGGCTTTATTTTGCTGCGTTGTGGCGTTTGCAGTGGTGAAAGTTGTAGTTTTGCCACTAAACAAAAACCCCACACAAAGTGAAAATGTGTTCCTTGCGGAAAAAGAGTGCAATAACTGCAACCTTTACAGAGAAGTGGATGACATAGCGTCTCGATGGCCCGCGGACAGAAAACAAAACACAAAGTTGGAGAAAGGATTGCTCCGCCTGGGGGAGGCGGGCAGCTTGTGCATGCATAACCCCGGGCGAGAGAGCCCTCTGCCTCAACGATTGCTGCTTAATCCATCAGTTCTCGGCCATAGCCGGCCTGCAGGGTCAATGAGGAATATGGCGCAGGCTCGTATGTGCACACAGAGCTCGTGGTCACAGAATAAACCCATTGCTTGTTTGGCTTAAATACGAGCTTTTCTCACTTATGTATTCCAATTGTGAATCGATAGGTTTGTAGCGTTCACTGTGAGAAAGGAGTGTGGGAAGACTCCTAACGGTCTATCACAGAGATAGGTGGAAAAGACTCGCCGTGTTGTCTTATCTCAACGAGAGGCTGGAAATAGCGAAGCGACGTGATTCCCCTGCGAGTGCTCAGCTCCGAGACGCGTCAACACTCGTCCAACACTTGTTTCCCCATGCCTCGTTATTACGCCTCTGACTATTTTCCTAATATTTGTCTTTTCAACGGCTACGGCCAAAGGTGTCGCCGTCAGGCATAAAGACAAATACAGTGAATGAACAAAGAACTCATTGACTATGTTTAAACTGCAGGCAAAAGTGGAGCCAAATCGGATTTTTTTGTTTTAAAGGGGAACATTATCACAATTTCAGAAGGGTTAAAACCATTAAAAATCAGTTCCCAGTGGGGAATTTTTCGAAGTTTTTTTCAAAATTTTACCCGTCACGCAGTATCCCTAAAAAAAGCTTCAAAGTGCCTGATTTTAACCATCGTTATATACACCCGTCCATTTTCCTGTGACGTCACACAGTGATGCCAACACAAACAAACATGGCGAGTAGAACAGCAAGATATAGCGACATTAGCTCGGATTCAGACTCGGATTTCAGCGGCTTAAGCGATTCAACAGATTGCGCATGTATTAAAACAGATGGTTGTAGTGTGGAGGCAGGTAGCGGAAACGAAATTGAAGAAGAAACTGAAGCTATTGAGATATATCGGTTTGAACCGTATGCAAGCGAAACCGACGAAAACGACACAACAGCCAGCGACACGGGAGAAAGCGAGGACCAATTCGGCGATCGCCTTCTAACCAACGATTGGTATATGTTTGTTTGGCATTAAAGGAAACTAACAACTATGAACTAGGTTTACAGCATATGAAATACATTTGGCAAGAACATGCACTTTGAGAGTGCAGACAGCCCAGTTTTCATCAATTAATATATTCTGTAGACAAACCCTCATCCGCTCTCTTTTCCTGAAAGCTGATCTGTCCAGTTTCGGAGTTGATGTCAGCAGGCCAGGGGAGCTAGGGTCCATCTCTGTCGTAGCATAGCTTTTGTCGGTAAAGTATGCAGAACAAACGTCCAATTTC
>NC_084561.2:13356323-13386323 GCF_033978685.3 Nerophis lumbriciformis
GGGTTAGAGGGTTAGGGTTATAATTAGGCCATGCCGAATAAGGCATTAATAAGTACTTAATAATGACTAGTTAAGAGCCAATATGTTACTAATTTGCATGTTAATAAGCAACTAATTAATGGTGAATATGTTCCCCATACTAAAGTGTTACCATGTTGTTTTACTGGTGCATAAAATGAACCGTGCATGAACATCACCTTGTTCAAAGAACAACACCAACACAGTGCATAAACTCACAACAAATTACACACCTGCAAACCAGTCAGCTGTTGCCGTATCCGTAATACGCCGATAGGGAGAAGTTTGTATTTACACGATGAGCCGGGTGTGTTTTGATCTCCGCCGAACACCTGAGGCCGACTCACCGAACCCAGGTTAAGAACCACTGAATTAGAGTCTGCAAAAGTTGTGTTGTTGTTGAGTGTCTGTACTGTCTGGAGCTCAGCAGAGTAACCATGTAATACTCTTCCATATCAGTAGGTGGCAGCCGGTAGCTAATTGCTTTGTAGATGTCGGGAACAGCGGGAGGCAGTGTGCAGGTGTCTAATGCTTAAACCAAAAATAAACAAAAGGTGAGTGCCCCTAAGAAAAAGCATTGAAGCTTAGGGAAGGCTATGCAGAACGAAACATAAAACTGAACTGGCTACAAAGTAAACAAAAACAGAATGCTGGACGACAGCAAAGACTTACTGTGGAGCAAAGACGGCGTACACGATGTACATCCAAACATGACATGACAATCAACAATGTCCCCACAAATAAGGATAAAAACAAATTAAATATCCTTGATTGCTAAAACAAAGTAGATGCGAGAAGTATCGCTCAAAGGAAGACATGAAACTGCTACAGGAAAATACCAAAAAAAGAGAAAAAGCCACCAAAATAGGAGCGCAAGACAAGAACTAAAACACTACACACAGGAAAACGGCAAAAAACTCCAAATAAGTCACGGCGTGATGTGACAGTACACCTACTTTGAGACAAGAGCTATATTGATGCATGCTTGGTTATGCTTTAAAGTCACATCCAACAATTGCGACAACGACTTTTTACTGTCAACTGAGTTCAGTTTTTTAATGATTTCCGTTGGTGGTGTGCCTCTGGATTTTTTCAACGCAAAAAATGTGCCTTGGCTCAAAAAAGGTTGAAAAACCACAAGGAAGTGTAACTTAAATGTAAATCAGAATCATCTTAAGTCTCCTCTAAAATATGACTCATGCATTCAAATGTTAAACATGGATTACATTAAACTCAATAATCATGTCTAAATGTAATATTCACAATGCATACGGGGTCACACACTCTAATATCCAGCTGGACCGCCTTTAGATTTCACTACTTCATGCATTTGATGAGTCATTTTTTTTCTTTTTATTGCAAGCTTCTGGAAAACCATATTTATTTATATCCAGCACTGCATTAATTGTTTTGCCATTTAGTATTAAAGACGAGAGATTTGGACCACCTCGGAAAGTTTAAATGGACTTAGGCTTGTAATTCTGTTGTCTACCTTTTCACGGGACTAAATGCGAAGGAAAAAAATATTGTTTTTTTCAAATAGTTTCATAGATTGACTTGACACAAAGACATATGTGAATACATTTTTTTAGTGAAAGAGCTTTAACGTCAACCGTAAACCATAATAATGACATTTGATGTATTGTATTGTGTGAACTAAACCAAAATAGATTTAAAAAGAATTAATGGGCGTACTTGTTTTGGTTATCAACGTTCAAGGCATTAAATATAATATTTTAAATATATATGGCAAAAATGAATACCTCATCCATAGAGAGGAACCGGTGTGTCAAATTGAATATTCTCAAGCATCTTATTACGGAGGACAGCAGTCATTAGTAGACACTCAGCACTCAGGTGTAGAGAAGTGGACTCGGCAAGTAAATGATGATGAATGTCTCACATCTTTAGTTATTTATCCAAAGTGAGCACTTTTTTTTGCAGCCTCTGGTGCTTTAAGTGGAAAAAAAAAATATCCAGGCATTGATCAAGGAGGATAATTCCCTAATATATTTTAAAACATTTAACAGAGCGTGTGCATACATTAGAACACATGTTTTACATAAATGAAATGCAGAAGCTACTTTATGTCTTGGTTTTTTTGGGACACTTCCACATTTCATATTCAAAACGGTTTAGGCAAGTTGTTGGAAAAGTTTTATAGGATAAAGCAAATGTACAAAACTCAAAATCGGTGAAGTTAGCACGTTGTGTAAATGGTAAATAAAAACAGAATGCAATGATTAGCAAATCCTTTTCAACCTATATTCAATTGAATAGACTGCACAGACAAGACACTTAACGTTCGAACTGGAAAACGTTATTTTTTGCAAATATTAGCTCATTTGGAATTTGATGCCTGCAACATGTTTAAAAAAAGTGGCAAAATCAAACATTTATTTGAAACATCCCACGGGTGAATAGGCTAATTGGGAACAGGTGGGTGCCATGATTGGGTATAAAAGCAGCTTCCATGAAATGGTCAGGATGGGGCGAGGGTCAGCACTTTGTGAACAAATGCGTGAGCAAATTGTCAAACAGTTTAAAAACAACAATTCTCAACGAGCTATTGCAAAACATTTTGGGATTTCACCATCTACGTCGACATCAGTGTGTAAAGGATATCACCACATGGCCTCAGGAACACTTCAGAAAAACCACTGTCAGTAACTACAGTTTGTCGCTACATCTGTAAGTGCAAGTTAAAACTCTACTATGCAGAGCCACCCAGAAATGCCACTGACTGGGTTTTCAGAGCTGTGTTAGGAAGGTTTGCAAGTTTGTTTTACATTTTTAATTTTGCACAAAAAAGGTTATTGAACAAGTTATTTCCCATTAATTAGGTTCAGTACAAAAACTGCATTAATTTAAATTAAAGGGGAACATTGTCACAATTTCAGAAGGGTTAAAACCATTAAAAATCAGTTCCCAGTGGCTTATTTTATTTTTCGAAGTTTTTTTCAAAATTTTACCCATCACGCAATATCCCTAAAAAAAGCTTCAAAGTGCCTGATTTTAACCATCGTTATATACACCCGTCCATTTTCCTGTGACGTCACATAGTGATGCCAACACAAACAAACATGGCGTCTAGAACAGCAAGGTATAGCGACATTAGCTCGGATTCAGACTCTGATTTCAGCGGCTTAAGCGATTCAACAGATTACGCATGTATTGAAACGGATGGTTGTAGTGTGGAGGCAGGTAGCGAAAACGAAATTGAAGAAGAAACTGAAGCTATTGAGCCATATCGGTTTGAACCGTATGCAAGCGAAACCGACGAAAACGACACGACAGCCAGCGACACGGGAGAAAGCGAGGACGAATTCGGCGATCGCCTTCTAACCAACGATTGGTATGTGTTTGTTTGGCATTAAAGGAAACTAACAACTATGAACTAGGTTTACAGCATATGAAATACATTTGGCAACAACATGCACTTTGAGAGTGCAGACAGCCCAATTTTCATCAATTAATATATTCTGTAGACATACCCTCATCCGCTCTCTTTTCCTGAAAGCTGATCTGTCCAGGTTTGGAGTTGATGTCAGCAGGCCAGGGAAGCTAGGGTCGATATTCTTCTCTTGATCATCTTCGGTGGCATAAGGGACGGTGTGAGCCAAGACATCCAGGGGGTTTAGCTCGCTCGCCTGCGGGAACAAACTGCCGCCATTGCTTGCCGTGCTACCGAGGTCCTTTGTCCCTGAATCGCTCACACACTCCGGCAGATTCAATGGGGGTCTGGCGGCAGATTTCTTTGACTTTATCGTTGGAAATGCATCTGCTTTGAGTGTCGCAGGATATCCACACATTCTTGCCATCTCTGTCGTAGCATAGCTTTCGTCGGTAAAGTGTGCGGAACAAACGTCCAATTTCCTGCCACTTTCGCATCTTTGGGCCACTGGCGCAACTTGAATCCGTCCCTGTTCGTGTTGTTACACCCTCCGACAACACACCGACGGGGCATGATGTCTCCAAGGTACGGAAAACAGTCGAAAAAACGGAAAATAACAGAGCTGATTTGACTCGGTGTTTGAGAAAATGGCGGATTGCTTCCCGATGTGACGTCATGTTGTGACGTCATCGCTCCGAGAGCGAATAATAGAAATGCGTTTAATTCGCCAAAATTCACCCATTTAGAGTTTGGAAATCGGTTAAAAAAATATATGGTCTTTTTTCTGCAACATCAAGGTATATATTGACGCTTACATAGGTCTGGTGATAATGTTCCCCTTTAAAGTTTGTTTAAAAAAATACAAACATTGATTTACATAAATAAAGTGTGAACATTCTTTGTAACATTTAGCTTGATTACGTTTACTGATGTTGGCAAAGACAGCGCAGAGGGTGATAACTATGTGGACACCACTTTTGGTGATTTGTTTTTTCTTGAATTTAATGTTTGTCAATTTCCACGTGATAGATTATTTAACAGTCGTCCTGGAAAAAAAAAATGCAACACATGAGATTCCGCAGAAAGATACTCAGGCAAACAGACTGGTTTGTTATGCGGGATTTTTTGCCGTGCAATGGCGTACAAAAACCTGGGCAAAATTTTGCTGAAAACCAAATCATGTGAAAAGCAAGGTGCCACTTGCATTTATGACAGTGAATAATATTCAAGTCTCAAAAGATTTGCCTACTTCTAAACCTAAACCTAAAACTTCTAACCTACTCAGTGGCCTAGTGGTTAGAGTGTCCGCCCTGAGATCGGTAGGTTGTGAGTCATACCAAAGACTATAAAAATGGGACCCATTACCTCCCTGCTTGACACTCAGCATCAAGGGTTGGAATTGAGGGTTAAATCACCAAAATTATTCCCGGGCGCGGCCACCGCTGCTCCCCACTGTTCCCCTCACCACCCAGGGAGTAATCAAGGGTGATGGGTCAAATGCAGAGAAAAAATTCCCCACACCTAGTGTGTGTATGACAATCACTGGTACTTTAACTTTAACTTAAAATATATGTCGACTATTTAAATATTTTACGATTCTCAGGAATCTGATTCCACTTTAAATCTTCCCCTAGGAAAAATAGTGATCCTTTGCATACGGTCACATACAGAAACATTGTTAATACTTTTACTTCTTCCATTTAGTCCAGTTTGATGTCTTCTCGCAAACGATACAATCTCTACCGTATTTGTCTTTCGAGTGGTTTAGCCTTGTTTTGAGGTGGAAAAAGTCATAAATGAGATCTGTTTTGTTTACTTTAATGAAATACTGTAATCTTTATATGCATGTTTTACTTTTGTAAGATCACCCATATAGGTGATATAGCTACATCCGTGTGAGACATGTTACTGATACCTAGTGACCACTCACTATACGGTACGACATATCACCCTATGTTTATTTCTTTCTTAAAAAAACAACAAAATAGATTCAACTGATCGTCGACTACTGGCTGCTACGATAACAAGTTTTTTGGGATTGCTTATTGAATATTCCTGTATAATAGAGATTAGTGTAGAAGACCGTATGCTTAGAATTGTATGAACCGTTGACATTGAACAAATGACTTACCAGATGCATGGAACTTTGAACAACCTTCAAAACAGATTTGGGACATTCTGGTTTCGGATGAAAGGTGGTAGTGATCAAGGAGAAGGGCAAGGGGCTAGTAGTGCACAGTGAGATTAATCATATGAGGATTAATCAAAAGACAAAAGCATTGTTCTTTCTTACATGACGTCCTCTCCCAACTAAAGTATGTTTGATCCAAAGACTAAAAGCATAGTACGTTAAGTTCGTTCATGAACAAAGCAAAGTCCCTTTTGCAATGGCTTATGCAACCGCCCCTCGTCTTTGGTATAAAAACCCATTAGTTTTGAGCAAAGGCACTCTTGCCTCCACACGATCCAATAAGTGTGGTGAAGTGCGTGGTTAATTGTCCATAAATCTCTTTTAAGTATGTCTTTTTGTTGATGCAAATTAATGTGACCGATTTAATACTCAAATTTAAGTATCTGACAAGTTTAATTGTCCCTCTAAACGAAACAAACATGTGTTCCGGCGGACTGATCAAGGTCTAAGGAGGCCTGACGCCGAACAAGGCAAAAGCTAACAAATCAGATTCGACTATAAATATCTGTATTCGAACACAGCCCTGATATCTTTCACTCCAAAAATGGAGACTGCTGTGCTCTGCTGAAGGTTGTTGAACAAGTGTGAAAATAGAGGCAATTTGTTCTTAAATGACCACTAAATATGTCAGGATTCTACGAACGACGGACCGACTGTTACTCGATGAAAACAGTCTTTGCCCTTTCATTTAAATATAGATTGTACCAAATTATTTTTGGTTTGTTTAATGTCAAAAAACAAATCTGTTTGTGCTCAACACAATTCAAGTCCTTATTTCAGATGTGTCAAAAGTGCGATTACAACATGAAACAAACTACGAAAAAATGGAACCGCCCTAAATCCCGCCAAAAATGGGACCTGTGTGTTTTAATGTACCGTATTTTCCGGAGTATAAGTCGCACCAGAGTATAAGTCGCACCTGCCGAAAATGCATAATAAAGAAGGAAAAAAACATATATAAATCGCACTGGAGCCCGGCCAAACTATGAAAAAAACTGTGACTTATAGTCCGAAAAATACGGTACATGGTGTATGATGATGAAGTTTGTGTATGCCAAACCCCTTAAATAGGGTTTACTTTTAATAATTGATAAACAATAATCCATCCATCCATCCAATTTATACTACTTGTACCTCACTGGGAATAAATGGAATATCTCAAGGAGGTTATTTTAGATATAACACTACTTTTCTTTGTTAGCTATAACACAAAACTATGTATGATGTGGATGTTTTGTACGGATAGTTCAATATATATTGATTGACCTACATTGTATAGATTTTGAGTTTGAGTTTATTTCTCTAGTCAACATGTTCGAAAAGGAGTAGGAAGAAGCAGAGCTTATTTAATCCTACCCCTTTTCTTTTACATAACAGTTGCTAAAACTTTTGTTCACTTCCTGTTCTCAATTTATTCACAATATACTCCATAAGTAATCACAATAAAAATAAGTAAATAAATAATAATTGATGAAGTAAGTTACATTTCATATGTTGAGATAAGTAAGATTATTTTGTGAGTGAAAGAATGAAAGAATGGATGAGTTAAATAAATTCAGAATGTTTATCATGGTTCTTCTTCTTTGTACTTTGTAAACACTTTAAGTTTGAAGAGTTTCTTGAAGTGGATCATATTAGTACATTGTTTGATTGCTTTGCTTAATCCATTCCATAATTTAATTCCACATACTGAAGGTCTTAAGTGTTGTACGTGCATACAAATGTTTTAAATTACATTTCTCCCTAAGATTATATTTCTCCTCTTTTTTTGAGAAGAATTGTTGTATATTCTTGGGTAGCAGGTTATAGTTTGCTTTGTGTATAATTTTAGCTGTTTGCAAATTCACTATGTTGTGGAATTTCAGTATCTTTGATTCAATAAATAAGGGATTTGTGTGTTCTCTATATCCAACATTATGTATTATTCTAACTGATCTTTTTTGTAACACCGTTAATGAATGAAGTGTACTTTTGTTATTATTTCCCCATATTTCTGCACAATAACTCAGATATGGTAACACTAGTGAGCAGTAGAGAATATGAAGTGATTTTTTGTCTAGAACATGTTTTGCTTCATTCATTATTGACGTGTTTCTTGCTACTTTATGTTGTATATTTTTTACGTGAGATTTCCAGTTCAATTTATCATCAATCATTATACCTAGAAATTTGGTTTCATTTACTCTTTCAATTTCTATTCCGTCTATTTGTATTTGTGTTTGACTTTCTCTTCTACTGTTACCAAATAGCATTATTTTAGTTTTACTGAGATTCAACGATAGTCTGTTTTTGTCAAACCATCTTTTTAATTTGTTAATTTTAGCATCTTTAATGTACAAAAATGTCAAAGCTCAATTGAGCGGTATTTGCGACTAAACGCCAAGATGCAGAAAACAAAAGGTATATTAATGACCAATCAAAAGCTATAGTGCAGCTAGGAAGTGCACCAAAAACATAGGGACAGCTATGCAGGAACCAAACTAAACAGAACACAAGCACACTCAACAAAGTACCATGATCAGGTGGAACTAAATGTAATTAAATAACAATGTGGAAGAGGTGTGCACAAAGTAAAGGTTCTTCAAAACAAACAGGAAATACATTTAAATGTAATTCGAATTCTACTGTGTGTGGCCCTCTCTGGGAAAAGTTGAGACTCCTTGATAAGAATGTAACTGGAACAATTCAGTTGTGTAGCTTTCTCCTTGAGCTGGGACTTAAGGCTCTAAGGAGCCTGTCCTGCTCCGGGGGGCGGGGGGGCCGACAAAGGCGGATTAGCCGGGATACCATCCCGCCAGTCTGTCCAAGCCACACCGGGACCAGACCCGAGGGTCCAAATATCCTGCCAATTAACCTGTCACTCATTGTCTTTTGCTCCCTCACTGAGACAACACTGCTTTCATTAGTGGGAAAAAAAACCCAAGTCCTTCTTGACTCTCTACCCAAATGCTTCGGGCGTCACATCAGGCCTTACAAACATAAAGCTATAAACATCTTACAGACGACCATCCCGTCAAACTGACACCACTGTTGCAGTTGGAATTGTTTTGGGGCCAGTGACATCCCAATTAAAAAAACATACCATTTTTACTAGCCCTTGTGTGGTGTTCGGGTCTTTGGGACCCGTTTTCATTTTGTATTAAAAGAAAAATGATACAATTAATTAATTATTCAAACAGAGACTCACTGACTTTGGGGCATTTTCTGTGAAGAATATATATCAGAATACATATTTAATGACCACACACCATACATCCCCCCTACACATTTCTATTACATATAAGATGTCCGGGTCCACTGGGCCCGGGGCTAATAGAATTGTGGAAATTGATGTTCTGTGTACCACACACACACACACACGCACACACACACACAGCAGGCCTAGACAGGAGGAGGACAGAGTGTAGGTACACAGAACATCAGAGGGTCAAATGTGCAAGAAAATGAGAGCAGACAGTGTTGACAAACAATGTTGCAACCTTGTGTGGGAACCGCAGGTGCAGAAACACAAAAGAAGAATCCCTGTGGGATGCAGAAAATGGCGGAGAAATGTTCCGTGCAACGTTCATATTGTTGTTACTCAGCCAGCGTTTGTGGGTCTGATGGACCCGTTGCATTTTGTGGCGTTTAATGCCTCACAATCAAACACTTTAATGTTAAAATACTGAACAGATGTTTATTGGGATAAGGTAAACATCTGTTCAGTATTTTAACATAAAAGTATTTTTTTTTAAACCGTAACTATAGTTTTTTATTTGATCCTTATCTAACCCTTGTGTAATGTTCATATTGTTGTTACTCAGCCAGCGTTTGTGGGTCTGATGGACCCGTTGCATTTTGTGGCTTTTAATGCCTCACAATCAAACACTTTAATGTTAAAATACTGAACAGATGTTTACCTTATCCCAATAAACATCTGTTACGAAGAATGTTCACACTTTATTTATGTAAACCAATGTTTATACTTTTTTAATAAAACTTTAATTTAAATTGATGCATTTTGTGTATTAAAACTAATTAATGGGAAATCATTTGTAAACATTTTTGTGCAAAATTACATATGTACGTTTGTAAAACAAACTTGCAAACCTTCCCGACACAGCTCCGAAAACCCAGTCCATCTTAGATGAGCTCGGCGAAGCCGGTGGCATTTCTGGGCGTTGTTGACAAATGGCTTTGGCTTTGCATAGTCGAGTTTTAACTTGCACTTACAGATGTAGCAACGAACTGTAGTTACTGACAGTGGTTTTCTGTAGTGTTCCTGAGCCCATGTGGTGATGTCCTTTACAAACTGATGTTGATGTCGATGGTGAAATCCCAAAATGTTTTGCAATAGCCCTTGTGTAATGTTCATATTGTTGTTACTCAGTCAGTTACTCAACCGTAACTATAGTTTTTTATTTGACCCTTATCTAACCCTTGTGTAATGTTCATATTGTTGTTACTCAGCCAGCGTTTGTGGGTCTGATGGACCCGTTGCATTTTGTGGCTTTTAATGCCTCACAATCAAACACTTGTATGTTAAAATACTGAACAGATGTTTAACTTATCCCAATAAACATCTGTTACGAAGAATGTTCACACTTTATTTATGTAAACCAATGTTTATACTTTTTTAATAAAACTTTAATTTAAATTGATGCATTTTGTGTATTAAAACTAATTAATGGGAAATAATTTGTAAACATTTTTGTGCAAAATTACATATGTACGTTTGTAAAACAAACTTGCAAACCTTCCCGACACAGCTCCGAAAACCCAGTCCATCTTAGATGAGCTCGGCGAAGCCGGTGGCATTTCTGGGTGTTGTTGACAAATGGCTTTGGCTTTGCATAGTAGAGTTTTAACTTGCACTTACAGATGTAGCAACGAACTGTAGTTACTGACAGTGGTTTTCTGAAGTGTTCCTGAGCCCATGTGGTGATATCCTTTACAAACCGATGTTGATGTAGATGGTGAAATCCCAAAATGTTTTGCAATAGCCCTCGTGTAATGTTCATATTGTTGTTACTCAGCCAGCGTTTGTGGGTCTGATGAACCCGTTGCATTTTGTGCCTTTTAATGCCTCACAATCAAACACTTGTATGTTAAAATACTGAACAGATGTTTACCTTATCCCAATAAACATCTGTTACGAAGAATGTTCACACTTTATTTATGTAAACCAATGTTTATACTTTTTTAATAAAACTTTAATTTAAATTGATGCATTTTGTGTATTAAAACTAATTAATGGGAAATAATTTGTAAACATTTTTGTGCAAAATTACATATGTATGTTTGTAAAACAAACTTGCAAACCTTCCCGACACAGCTCCGAAAACCCAGTCCATCTTAGATGAGCTCGGCGAAGCCGGTGGCATTTCTGGGTGTTGTTGACAAATTGCTTTGGCTTTGCATAGTAGAGTTTTAACTTGCACTTACAGATGTAGCAATGAACTGTAGTTACTGACAGTGGTTTTCTGAAGTGTTCCTGAGCCCATGTGGTGATATCCTTTACAAACTGATGTTGATGTAGATGGTGAAATCCCAAACTGTTTTGCAATAGCCCTTGTGTAATGTTCATATTGTTGTTACTCAGTCAGCGTTTGTGGGTCTGCCACAAAATGCAACGGGTCCACAATCAAACACTTTTATGTTAAAATACTGAACAGATGTTTATTGGGATAAGGTAAACATCTGTTCAGTATTTTAACATAAAAGTGTTTGATTGTGAGGCATTAAAAGCCACAAAATGCAACGGGTCCATCAGACCCACAAACGCTGGCTGAGTAACAACAATATGAACATTACACAAGGGCTAGATAAGGGTCAAGTAAAAAACTATAGTTACGGTTTAAAAAAAACCCAAAAAACAGGCATAAACCTGAGCGTTTGAGATGTATCCCATTCCACAGGGAATAAGATGGTGGAGAGAAATCTTAATTGGGAACTTCAAGAACTTGAATAATGTCTATAGATTGTAATTAATTCACTCTGTAATTAACCGTCTATTATCAAGGTCTTTCTTCGCAGCTTGGTGTCAGCCGCCATCGCGCGGCGTGATAAGCAGGTAGGGATGATCTGACAAGCTTCGTGTTTTTCCTGACACTTTTTCTGTTTGCTCGAACGCCAACTAAAATTTCCCTCCCACAGTTAACAGCATCAGCTTTGATCAATCTCATTAGCTCTTCCTCTTTGCTCTCATTTGCATAAACTTGACTTGTGCTCTCCATACTAGCTTGGCAGAACCTCCGATTTTATCTCGTGTAATTTGAGTGGAATTGCTGTTCTGGTATACTCAACCCTGTAAATGCTCTTTTGACCATTGTCTGAGAGACATAACGAACATACAAAACTAGATACCCATTGCCATTCAATTAAGCAAACATGAGTTCTGTAGTACTGTGTGTGTGTATGCTCTGACTATAGAGTGAATTAGTCACCATGCACTGATAATGACATTTTAATATTCCAATAAGGTTATGCAATGATTATTTTTCCGTTCAGGGCTGCGTTCATTCTTGAGCAAAATCTCGACATTGTGAATTTGAACCGACATTAGGGTTTCTTTTGCACAATCTGATGAATCTCAGTGAGCTTTGGCAAGAAAAGCAGTGGCTTTACTTTACTTTTAGCTTCACTGTATGCCCCATTAGTACTCGCTTGGTCCTCGTAGAATATGTTATATCATACCATTACCTCATAAGGCACCAAGCATCAGTGTGGAGCTTTAGGTGTGAAAAATCACCATTTAACCCTTGTGTAATGTTCCTATTGTTGTTAGTCAGCCAGAGTGTGTGGGTCTGATGGACCCGTTGCATTATGTGGCTTTTAATGCCTCACAGATGCCTAAACAGATGTTTATTGGGATAAGGTAAACATCTGTTCAGTATTTTAACATAAAAGTGTTTGATTATGAGGCATTAAAAGCCATATAATGCAACGGGTCCACCAGACCCACAAACGCTGGCTGAGTAACAACAATATGAACGTTGCACATACATTTTTTCTGCCAGTTTCTGCATCCCACAGGGATTCTTCTTTTGTGTTTCTGCACCTGCGGTTCCCACACAAGGTTGCAACATTGTTTGTCAACACTGTCTGCTCTCATTTTCTCGCACATTTGACCCTCTGATGTTCTGTGTACCTACACTCTGTCCTCCTCCTGTCTAGACCTGCTGTGTGTGTATGTGTGTGTGTGTGCGTGTGGTACACAAAACATAAATGTCCACACTTCTATTAGCCCCGGGTCCAGTGGACCCGCACATCTTATATGTAATAGAAATGTGTATGTGTAGGGGGGGGTGTATGGTGTGTGGTCATTAAATATGTATTCTGATATACAGTTTGTTCTTCACAGAAAATGAGCCAAAGTCAGTCAGTCTTAGTTTGAAAAATTGATTAATTAAATCATTTTTCTTTTAATAAATAATGAAAACGGGTCCCACAGACCCAAACACCACACAAGGGTTAAAAAGTTGAGGCCATTCTTTTCAGTCAAAAATAAGGGTGGATTGCATCTTGCGGATTGAGAGTAAATTCCTACTCCAGGTGTATGAGTTCACATATTTCTAGGTCTTGTTCACAGGTAAAGCCTGCTCAGTGGCCTTGTGGTTAGAGTGTCCGGACTGAGATTGGTAGGTCGTGAGTTAAGCCGGTAAAAAGGCATGCTAATTGCTATCCGCTAAAATAGCTTGAAACAGCAAAACAAATAAGTGCTCTTTACAACAGAACATATTAAAGCTAGGAGGTTAATAAGTTTATTAAAAAAGTAGAGAGCAGAGGTATTAAACTATATTGTTTCGGGGGCAACATTTCCAGAAAGCTAAGGACCGGACGACCGGACTTCTCCCTTCACCATTAAGTCTTATTTTTTTATATTCAGGAGCAGTGTCCTCTACACTAGACATTGGATGTTGGTCTATTTATTTTGTCAGTTACAGGAGCGCTCTGATGATTTTAAGAACTTTCTGCCACCAGTTGAATAGCCCAAATGATGAAAGTGAGAGGACCTAAAATGGAACCTTAAAGAACACCACTAGTAGGGCTGTGAATCTTTGGGTGTCCCACGATTTGATTCAATATTGATTCTTGGGGTCACGATTTGATTCAAAATTAAACAATTTTTTTTTTTAATTTTTTAAACCAAAAAAAAAAAAAAATTTTTTTAAATGAGAATCGATTCCGAATCGCACAACGTGAGAATTGCGAATCGATTTTTTTCTCATACCCCGAACCACTAGTATAACTAAAGAAGTTGAACAAATGACTGCTGATGACATTTGAAGTAAACAAGCTACAACAACACCATAGTTACTCATTATACAAATTGAGTAACTGCCAAAAAGAAGATGACTTAAAGGGGTGCCTTGAGGAACACCTCAGTTATGTAAATCACAGGTTTGGACCCCAGTGTTCTATGTTTGCTAGTAAAGTTAAAATGCCAATGCAAAGATCTGCCAATGTGTTCATATATTATATATATATATATATATATATATATATATATATATCCATCCATCCATCCATCCATCTTCTTCCGCTTATCCGAGGTCGGGTCGCGGGGGCAGCAGCCTAAGCAGGGAAGCCCAGACTTCCCTCTCCCCAGCCACTTCGTCCAGCTCCTCCCGGTGGATCCCGAGGCGTTCCCAGGCCAGCCGGGAGACATAGTCTTCCCAACGTGTCCTGGGTCTTCCCCGTGGCCTCCTACCGGTCGGACGTGCCCGAAACACCTCCCGAGGGAGGCGTTCGGGTGGCATCCTGACCAGATGCCCGAACCACCTCATCTGGCTCCTCTCGATATGGAGGAGCAGCGGCTTTACTTTGAGCTCCCCCCGGATGGCAGAGCTTCTCACCCTATCTCTAAGGGAGAGCCCCGCCACCCGGC
This sequence comes from Nerophis lumbriciformis, assembly GCF_033978685.3. Lineage (NCBI taxonomy): Eukaryota > Metazoa > Chordata > Actinopteri > Syngnathiformes > Syngnathidae > Nerophis > Nerophis lumbriciformis. Next base: position 13,370,796 of record NC_084561.2, read on the forward strand.
GGAGGAAACTCATTTCGGCCGCTTGTACCCGTGATCTTGTCCTTTCGGTCATGACCCAAAGCTCATGACCATAGGTGAGGATGGGAACGTAGATCGACCGGTAAATCGAGAGCTTTGCCTTCTGGCTCAGCTCCTTCTTCACCACAACGGATTGATACAGCGTCCGCATTACTGAAGATGCCGCACCGATCCGCCTGTCGATCTCACGATCCACTCTTCCCTCACTCGTGAACAAGACTCCGAGGTACTTGAACTCCTCCACTTGGGGCAAGATCTCCTCCCCAACCCGGAGATGGCACTCCACCCTTTTCCGGGCGAGAACCATGGACTCGGATTTGGAGGTGCTGATTCTCATCCCAGTCGCTTCACACTCGGCTGCGAACCGATCCAGTGAGAGCTGAAGATCTTGGCCAGATGAAGCCATCAGGACCACATCATCTGCAAAAAGCAGAGACCTAATCCTGCAGCCACCAAACCAGATACCCTCAACGCCCTGACTGCGCCTAGAAATTCTGTCCATAAAGGTTATGAACAGAATCGGTGACAAAGGGCAGCCCTGGCGGAGTCCAACCCTCACTGGAAACGTGTCCGACTTACTGCCGGCAATGCGGACCAAGCTCTGACACCGATTATACAGGGAGCGAACCGCCACAATAAGACAGTCCGTTACCCCATACTCTCTGAGCACTCCCCACAGGACTTCCCGGGGTACACGGTCGAATGCCTTCTCCAAGTCCACAAAGCACATGTAGACTGGTTGGGCAAACTCCCATGCACCCTCAAGGACCCTGCCGAGAGTATAGAGCTGGTCCACAGTTCCACGACCAGGACGAAAACCACACTGTTCCTCCTGAATCCGAGGTTCGACTATCCGGCGTAGCCTCCTCTCCAGTACACCTGAATAGACCTTACCGGGAAGGCTGAGGAGTGTGATCCCACGATAGTTGGAACACACCCTCCGGTTCCCCTTCTTAAAGAGAGGAACCACCACCCCGGTCTGCCAATCCAGAGGTACCGCCCCCGATGTCCACGCGATGTTGCAGAGTCTTGTCAACCAAGACAGCCCCACAACATCCAGAGCCTTAAGGAACTCCGGGCGGATCTCATCCACCCCCGGGGCCTTGCCACCGAGGAGCTTTTTAACTACCTCGGCAACCTCAACCCCAGAAATAGGAGAGCCCACCACAGATTCCCCAGGCCCTGCTTCCTCATAGGAAGACGTGCTGGTAGGATTGAGGAGGTCTTCGAAGTATTCTCTCCACCGATCCACAACATCCGCAGTCGAGGTCAACAGAGCACCATCCCCACCATACACGGTGTTGACACTGCACTGCTTCCCCTTCCTGAGGCGGCGGATGGTGGTCCAGAATTGCTTCGAAGCCGTCCGGAAGTCTTTTTCCATGGCCTCACCGAACTCCTCCCATGTCCGAGTTTTTGCCTCCGCGACCGCTGAAGCCGCACACCGCTTGGCCTGTCGGTACCCGTCTGCTGCGTCAGGAGTCCCATGAGCCAAAAGAACCCGATAGGACTCCTTCTTCAGCTTGACGGCATCCCTCACCGCCGGTGTCCACCAACGGGTTCTAGGATTACCGCCACGACAGGCACCAACTACCCTGCGGCCACAGCTCCAATCGGCCGCCCCGACAACAGAGGTACGGAACATCGTCCACTCGGACTCAATGTCCAGCGCCTCCCTCGTGACATGTTCAAAGTTCTTCCGGAGGTGGGAATTGAAACTCTCTCTGACAGGAGACTCTGCTAGACGTTCCCAGCAAACCCTCACAATGCGTTTGGGCCTGCCAGGTCTGTCCGGCATCCTCCCCCACCATCGCAGCCAACTCACCACCAGGTGGTGATCGGTAGAAAGCTCCGCCCCTCTCTTCACCCGAGTGTCCAAAACATGAGGCCGCAAATCCGATGACACAACTACAAAGTCGATCATGGAACTGCGGCCTAGGGTGTCCTGGTGCCAAGTGCACATATGGACACCCTTATGTTTGAACATGGTGTTTGTTATTGACAATCCGTGACGAGCACAAAAGTCCAATAACAAAACACCACTCGGGTTCAGATCCGGGCGGCCATTCTTCCCAATCACGCCTCTCCAGGTTTCACTGTCGTTGCCAACATGAGCGTTGAAGTCCCCCAGTAGAACGAGGGAATCACCCGGGGGAGCACTCTCCAGTACTCCCTCGAGTGAATCCAAAAAGGGTGGGTAATCTGAACTGCCGTTGGGCGCGTAAGCGCAAACAACAGTCAGGACCCGTCCCCCCACCCGAAGGCGGAGGGAGGCTACCCTCTCGTCCACCGGGTTGAACTCCAACGTGCAGGCTTTGAGCCGAGGGGAAACAAGAATTGCCACCCCAGCCCGTCGCCTCTCATTGCTGGCAACGCCAGAGTGGAAGAGAGTCCAGCCCCTGTCAAGAGAACTGGTTCCAGAGCCCTTGCTGTGCGTCGAAGTGAGTCCGACTATATCTAGCCGGAACTTCTCCACCTCACGCACTAGCTCAGGCTCCTTCCCCCCCAGCGAGGTGACGTTCCACGTCCCAAGAGCTAGCTTCTGTAGCCGAGGATCGGACCGCCAAGTGCCCTGCCTTCGGCTTCCGCCCAGCTCACATCGCACCCGACCTCTATGACCCCTGCTATGGGTGGTGAGCCCATTGGAGGGGGGACCCACGTTGCCTCTTCGGGCTGTGCCCGGCCGGGCCCCATGGGGACAGGCCCGGCCACCAGGCGCTCGCCATCGTGCCACACCTCCGGGCCTGGCTCCAGAGGAGGGCCCCGGTGACCCGCGTCCGGGCGAGGGAAATCTGGGTTCCTTGTTCGTGTTCTTCATAGAGGTCTTCGAGCTGCTCTTTGTCTGATCCCTCACCTAGGACCAGTTTGCCTTGGGAGACCCTACCAGGGGGCATAGAAGCCCCCGGACAACATAGCTCCTAGGATCATTGGGACACGCAAACTCCTCTACCACGTTAAGGTGGCAGCTCAGAGAGGAGTATATATATATATATATATATATATATATATATATATATATATATATATATATATATATATATATATATATATATATATATATAACAGCAGGAGACGATGTGGTTGACTTAAGAGAAACTGAAGAGACTTTGTCTTATATATATAAATATATATATATAAATAAATAAATATATATATATATATATATATATATATATATATATATATATATATATATATATGTATATGTATATATATATATATTTTTTTTTTTTCAAACATATACATTATATATATATATATATATATATTTTTTATTTTTTTTTCAAACATATACATTATATATATATATATATATATATATATATATATATATATATATATATATATATATATATATATATATATATATACACCTTCTCATTCAATGCGTTTTCTTTATTTTCATTACTATTTACATTGTATATTGTCACTGAAGGTATCAAAACTATGAATGAACACATGTGGAGTTATGTACTTAACAAAAAATTATATAACTGATATAACTGTAAACTCGTTTTGTATTGTAGTTTCTTCAAAATAGCCACCCTTTGCTCTGATTACATTTTCGCACACATTCAGCATTATCTCTATGAGCTTCAAGAGGTAGTCACCTGAGATGGTTTTCACTTCACAGGTGTCATAGTTTTGATGCCTTCAGTGACAATCTACAATGTAAATAGTCTTGAAAATAAAGAAAATGCATTGAAATGAGAAGGTGTGTCCAAACTTTTGGCCTGTACTGTATATACAGTATATATAAGTTTGTATATATACATATTAGAGATGCGCGGATAGGCAATTATTTCATCCGCAACCGCATCAGAAAGTCGTCAACCATCCGCAATCCACCCGATCTAACATTTGATCAGAACCGCATCCGCCCGCATCCGCCCGCATCCGCCCGCATCCGCCCGCATCCGCCCGTTGTTATATATCTAATATAGACGATGCAAGGCATTAGTGAGGTTATAAAGCTTTTGCCTGTTAAAGAAAGGAGACTGATCCAATGCAGCACAGACATTCGCGTGCCACGCTGTCACGACCCAGACGCACACCAGTGCGCAATCATATGGGAGCCAAGCGCGTCTCGCTGCAGGCGACGGCCGGGTATATGGGCCCGACGCTCCAGCGCCATCCATTTTCAGGGCTAGTTGATTCGGCAGGTGGGTTGTTACACACTCCTTAGCGGGTTCCAACTTCCATGGCCACCGTCCTAGCTGCTGTCTATATCAACCAGGGTGAGCCCCACCCCTTTCGTGAGCGCACTGCGCGCGGAGTGACCCCTGTTACGCGCCCCCGGCAACAGGGGTGGCGGGCAGGTAAGCTGCGCGGGCGGAGCGCGCGGAGTAACCCCTGTTACGAGCCCCCGGCCACGGGGGTGGCAGGCAGGTAAGCTGCTTACCTGCTGCGCGTGACGCCGGCCGCGGCGAAGGCGGACGAGGCGGGGTGTCGGTGCGGTGGGCGCGGTGGTGACCCTGGACGTGTGTCGGGCCCTTCTCGCGGATCGCCTCAGCTACGGCTCCCGGTGGGGCCCTCTCGGGGGAAGGGGCCTCGGTCCCGGACCCCGGCGAGGCGTCCCTTCTCCGCTCCGTAAAAGTGTCCATCTCTTTTTTTTTTTTTTTCTTCTGTTGTGGCATATGCAGCAGGTGCCTGCTCGTTTTTCGTATGTGGGTAACAACATTTAACTATGTATATATATTTCCGAATTGGTTTAACTGCCACCCGCCTGAATCTATTTAAAATCTAATTTTTTTTTAACCACCCGACCCGACCCGACCCGCGGATAAAATCTAATTTTTTTAAATTTCATCCGCCCGATCCGCGGATAATCCGCGGACTCCGCGGTTGTGCCCGCAAACCGCGCATCTCTAATATATATATATATATATATATATATATATATGTGTGTGTTTGTATGTATATGTATGTATATACAGTATGTAACAGCAGGATAAAAACTGAAGATACTTTGTCTTACAGCTGGACTGTGAACGCCTCTGCCAGATGTGGAAATAGGATGTAAAGACAAAGTCAGGCCATCAAGCCATTGGGTTGGCAGGACCCTAGTTAACCGAGTTCTTTTTCCACCATACCTTTACCTCGTTTTTACTCTCACAATAAACAGTTCTGTAGGAGAGCTCCTTCCCACCCAGTCAGGTGTTTGCAGCGCTATGTGTAAGCTGGCCTCGCCTCAGCCAGCCAAGGCTGTGATATAATTTCATATTGATTTCTTGTTGACCTCCCATGAAGGAGTCATCATTCTGTAATGTGCGTCACACGTCTTCCTAATGAAATCAATGGCCCCCCTGCCAAGTAAAGGTCCAATAAGACTCTCTGGGAACTCAATGCTATTACAGGGTGAGTATCAGGTGTGTTTCTGAATGCAAAGGCCATGGCTGGCGTGAAACAACAATTTTGCTTTGAATGCATTAAAGTGTGTTCTACTTTGTTACTTGTGGCAACTTTAAGACCAGTTATTCTCAAACTGTGGTAAGAATAACTTGATTAAAGTACCGTAGAGTGTTTTGCTCAAACACAGTGTTACTGTTCAAACTGTGTGTAATGTTACAGTAACCAAAATGTTTAAATATACTTGCTAAATAAAACATCTGCCTTGTTTTTAATGAATACTTAGGCCTACTACACAACTGTTTAATGTTTTGGTCATTATGGTGGTACTTTGAGAGACAAGTTATTCCTAAGGTGGTACTTGGTGAAAAAAGTAGGGCTGCAACTGACGACTATTTTGATTGTTAAATAGTCATCGACTATCTTTTAAAGATTAGTCGACTAATCGGATCATGAAGTGTACATATATTAGGTGGCTTTAATTTAGTCATTGGCTTTGTCTGCTATCTATCCATAAAGATGACTCCTTTATTCAGAAATATATATATATTTATTTTTTTATATATATATGTATATTTGCTAAATAAAATAAAATATAATATATATATATATATATTTGCTAAATAAAAAAATGAAATATATATATATATATAAATATATATATTTACAAAAAATATATATATATTTATATATATATATATATTTGCTATATATATATATATATATATATATATATATATATACACATATATATAATATTTTTTTATCAAATATATATATTTTATTTAGCAAATATGTATATATATTTTTTATTTATTTATCATATATATATATATATATATATATATATATATATATATATATATATATATATATATATATTATTTATTTATGTATCAAATATATATATATATATATATATAAATATATATATATTTGCTAAATAAAATATATATATACATATATATATTTTATTTAGCAAATATATATATATATATAAATTTTTTTTAGCATATATATATATATATATATATATATATAGCCCAATAAGCAGCATATATATGCTTCTTATTGGGCTGTTCCAAAAATAACAATGTTTTTTTGCTGCCGATTCCGATCATGAGTTAGATCACATGTATTAACTGTAAAATGTTCAATGTATATATTTTGACAGTGTAACAATATCAACACAACAATACCATCACTCAGTGGCCTTGTGGTTAGAGTGTCCGCCCTGAGATCGGCAGGTCGTGAGTTCGAACCCCAGCCGAGTCATACTAAAGATTATAAAAATGTGACCCATTACCTCCCTGCTTGACACTCAACATCAAGGGTTGGAATTGGGGGGTTAAATCACCAAAATGATTCCCGAGCGCAGCCACCGCTGCTGCTCACTGCTCCCCTCACCTCCCAGGGGGTGGAAGAAGTGGATGGGTCAAAACACAGAGAGTCATTTCTATCAGTGGTACTTTAACTTTAACAATATTTAAATTAGTTCCTTAATTACTTGTATTACATACAATTAACTACAAACAATGTCATTAATACACAATAATTAATAAAAAAACAAAAACTATACATCTTGGTATTTGCCCTCAAAGTCCTCCAGAATTTGTAAACGTTAACAAAAATAAATATGTGGATCTAATCACCTTAATAGCGATTGTATACTGATACTAACCTTAGAATCGACACCACACATTTATGGATCAATCCAGCCACCCTTTCTGGCCACAATGCTGACACCAATTGTTATATTATCCTCTGTCTGGACTCTTTGAGTTATCTATTTGCCAATTTCCTATTAAAACAATCAATTTCTAGGCCATTTACGCGCTTACTCGCTGCGAGTGTACGTCAACTACAAAGAGGAGCTTTTGTAACATTGATCCTGTTTTTAAAAAAGGTTTTATTGTCATTGCTCATGTTTTATTGCAGCGATCGTGTGAAAACGTTGTCCACCTATTACATTTTCCAGCACTCTGTATAGTCTGGATTTGACTCAATTGGATTATTTACGCTCAATAAATGATTAATCCAAGCAACAGAATATACTTTTTTCCAACGCTTTGAAACCTGCGGCTTATAAAATGTTGCAGCTATTATTATTATTTTTTTCCTTGCTGGTGGCCATAATGCAATAAAAAAACAAAACAACAACAACAAGAAAACAAACTGAATAGGCATATTATTGTTTGTGCTATGGCAGAATGTTTTAGACGAGTTCACCCACTGCAGGTGCTGCGGTGCCCTTCTCTTTAGAGCTTTCAACCGTAAGTAGAAGTGCTGTTCCGTCTTCTAGTCGTCCATAGTGTTTTCTACTCGTATGCATTCTTCATTCATCACTCCAAGCAACGTTTGTAAGTTTAACAGTATGACTAAAACTGTTTATACTTACTAAACCGTCCTATGTATGATGTCTGTAGGAGTATTTTTATGCACATGACTTCTGTTTTGTTTGATCAGCTGTTTTACTGCCGTGTTACAGACACCATTTGGAAACAATTATGGTATGTAGATAAACATTTAAAAAAATCTGTCTGTGTAAATAACTGATTTCACAACATAAATATATATCTGCGGCTTATAGTCCGGTTTAGTTAATATATGGAAAATATGTTTTTCTTCTAAAATGTTGTGGATGCCGGATCGCTGTCGGGAAATATTGTAAATCAAAGTTTTTCTTAATCGAATAAATCATTTTTTGATCAATCATTGCAGCCCTAGTTGTAAGATTCACATCCCTAATATTTAAATGTGCCATATTTTACGTACTATAGAGCGCACTGGAAAATAAGTCACACTCACAAAGATTTTTTTTTTTCTTCCAAATATTAGCCGCACCAGACTGTAAGCCGCAGAAATATACTTTGTGAAATGAGTTATATACACAGAAAGATTCTGTAAATGTTTATTTACATACCTTATTTGTTTCCAAACGGTGCCTGTGACACGGCAGTTAAACGGCTAATCAAACAAAACATAATTTATCGTCATGGACCCACTAGCTGCGAAAGCTAGCTCTCCAATCAGCTAAACAGACTCAATAACTCCACGGTGACGCCTCGGGGAGTTTACTGAGGAATTTGCGAAACTAAACAATGCAAAAAGAATGCCTTTGTAAGTTAATAATAGTAACACAGACACTCACAAATGGGTTAGCATATATGTTAATGCTGATGATGCTAGCTTTATTACATTACGATGGCACCTACGAATTGTCATGATCCGTGGTCCGGATCATGTTTTGTGTTGTCTGTTACGGCGGGGTTGCAGCTTACTGCGCGGTTCGTTCTCCTGGGATGCAAACGGACGACTCCGAACAGGACTTGCAGGTAGGAACATGATTTAATCTTGAAAAACTCAAAGAGGTACAAAAACAGAAAACAAACCGACGGGACAAGGTGCCGATCGCACTTGAGGCTAAGTACTTAGCATGGGCTAGGAGACAATCAAAACTTACATAGCAGTAGCGTGAAGCAAACAAAGAAGCCAGACCGACTGACTGCCAAAGGCAGGCCTAAATAATGTCTCTGATTAGAAACAGGTGTGTGTCCCGAACACAAGAGGCAGGTGAAAATAATACGTAGCCATGGTAACAAACTCAGAGGTGCACAAACAGGAACTAAAGGAGTCCAAAATGAACAGAAAATCATGACACGGATCATGACACGAATATGCATGAAAACCATACTTGCCAACCCTCCCGAATTTTCCGGGAGACTCCCAAAATTCAGCGCCTCTCCCCAAAACCTCCCGGGACAAATATTCTCCCGAAAATCTCCCGATTTTCAGCCGGAGCTGTAAGCCAAGCCCCCTCCAGCTCCATGCGGACCTGAGTAAGGACAGCCTTTTTTCATGACGGGAGGACAACAGGGTGACAAGAACTAAATCATCCAGACTAGAGATAAATTGCATTATTATGTTTATTTTACCTAAAAATAAATATATTTATTAATTAAAAAAAAAAAAAAACTAAATACATTTTTACTATATTTTGCTAAAAACATCAAAATTAATTGTATTTTTATTTGTATTTTTTTGTGACTCCTTATTACATCCAGTCATAGAATTATACATTAAAATAAACATATTTGAAATAATTGATTTTAAATTATCATAATAATTCATTTAAAATTACCATATTTAATTATTAAAATAATTGCTTGTTTATCAACAACTTTAGCATTTTATTCATTACATTTTGAAACTCTCAGAAGCCAAGTTATGTTATATTCCTTAATATTTATTTATGCAAGTTTGAAGTATCAATTATATAAACACAGTTTTGTTTGCATATTTTCAGGATGTAGATATATATATATATATATATATACATATATATATATATACATATATATATATATATATATACATATATATATATATACATATACATATATACATATATATATATACATATACACATATATATATATACATATACACATATATATATATATATATATATATATATATATATATATATATATATATATATATATATATATATATATATATATATATATATATGAAATACTTGACTTGGTGAATTCTAGCTGTCAATATACTCCTCCCCTGTTAACCACGCCCCCAACCACACCCCGCCCCACCCCCGACCACGCCCCCACCCCCATCGGAGGTCACAAGGTTGGCAAGTATGATGAAAACACTCCTACAGACATCACACATGGGACGGTTTAGTAAGGAGAAACTGATGTAGTTATATTGGAAATTTTACAAACGTTGCTTGGCGTAACGAACGATGAATACCGTATTTTTCGGACTATAAGTTGCAGTTTTTTTTCATAGTTTGGCCGGGGGTGCGACTTATACTCAGGAGCGACTTATGTGTGAAATTATTAACACATTACCGTAAAATATCAAATCATTTTATTTAGCTCATTCACGTAAGAGACTAGACGTATAAGATTTCATGGGATTTAGCGATTAGGAGTGACAGAGTGTTTGGTAAACGTATAGCATGTTCTATATGTTATAGTTATTTGAATGACTCTTACAATAACATGTTACGTTTACATACCAGACATGTTCTCAGTTGGTTATTTATGCCTCATATAACGTACACTTATTCAGCCTGTTGTTCACTATTCTTTATTTATTTTTAATTGCCTTTCAAATGTCTATTCTTGGTGTTGGGTTTTATCAAATACATTTCCCCAAAAAATGCGACTTAGATGTTTTTTTTCCTTCTTTATGATGCATTTTCGGCAGGTGCAACTTATACTCCGGTGCGACTTATACTTCGAAAAATACGGTACATACGAGTAGAAACGCTATGCACGGCTGAAAGACGAACGCGGCACTCCGGTTGAAAAAAACAAAAATAAAATCACCACCCGTGAATGGAATAATAACAAAACACTTTCTCGGTTTATTTGCTATTTTTATTATGGCTGTTATCGGAGGAAAAATCCATAAAATAGCCGCACCATTTTATAAGCCACAGGGTTCAAAGTATAATAATAAAGTAGCACCTTATAGTCCGTAATTTACAGTATGTTGTTTTTTCTTTGCAGCTCTTTTATATTGAAGGATGTATCAATAAAAGGACTATCAGTGTAAAAGAGTCTTTAACCATGCTACAGCACACACAGGATATTAGCATAATTAATTCGGTAAACTCAGGATGTTGAGCAAATCCCATTGATAAACAGTGATCAAAATTCAAAGGACCATTAATCTCATATGCTGTTAAGGCTTTGTTAAAATCTGATTAGGTGGTCTTTTACAAAAGGAGAATACAGAGCACATTAAGATGAAATATCGGGGGGTGAGACCCACATATCATTGTGGCATCTTCATTGCTTTCCAATAATAAAGGTGAGTGCAGAAACCCCCTATAGGTGCTTATAGGGACAGGTGGTAGAAGGAATTTGATGTGTTTAGGTGAAAACCAATATTGTTCAATTTCTCCGCACGCTCTATATATTGCTGAATAAATAACTGTTTTTATTTGGCTGAGCGAGGGGGAAAAACATGTTGCCTCCGCCTGCACTCCCTACGTCGCGTAATGTGACGATATTGCCCGCAGTTATTGTAATAACCGGCAAAACACTGTCACCTCTGCTCGGCTCGCGCCGTTTGCCGCCCCGGGACCGCGTGTGATGTCCTTTAACGCGCTTAACACCCACCTGTTTATTTGGACGCCATCGCTGGCTGCCAATAACGACACTGTAGGAGAGATTGTCAAGGTGACTTCTGTTCGTTGGACCTGATTAAGCCGATGTTGACTGTGGGGCTTTATTTTTGTATTTTTTTTTCCACAGACTCGACAGATTGTTTGAGGTCCAACAACACGCAGGTAATCCTTTAAATATGTAATGTTGTCATTCGCTTTACCAGCGATATTTCGGTCAAAGCTACTGTATGTGACTGTAGAGGGAGATGTTGCCAGCGCTGCCTGCAGGAGCAAAGGTCACCGCCTCTGTCCATGTTGCTGAGGACAGAGCACCATCAGAAGGGGGCGTGGCAGTGCTGACGGCGAGACACAGCTGGCAGGTGATTAGCTTTCACAGGTGGTACGTGTAAATCTGTTGTCTTTAACAGTAAGCGGCCGGGAGCAGAAGGGGAGAGAGGATAAGGACGTGACTGAAAAGTCACGTTCTGTGGAAGAAAGACTTTGATAAACACCTATGTGCATTAAAACTTTGGGGCGGTATAGCTCGGTTGGTAGAGTGGCCGTGGCAGCAACTTGAGGGTTGCAGGTTCGAATCCCCGCTTCCGCCATCCTAGTCATTGCTGCTGTGTCCTTGGGCAAGACACTTTACCCACCTGCTCCCAGTGCCACCCACACTGGTTTAAAATGTAACTTAGATATTGGGTTTCACAATGTAAAGCGCTTTGAGTCACTAGAGAAAAAGCGCTATATAAATATAATTCACTTCACTTGTTAAAAACGGCACGCTTGGCTCCTGGGAAGTGTAATTCATTTTTATTTATTGAATTAAATGTTTTCAGTCTCAAATGGTTTAAATAATAATTACTTTTTTCTTTTATTTCTGGCAAATTGATACATTTAAATTATTTTCTGTTACAGATTTAACAACAATTTTGATAAAGTTATTATTTGTTGTTATTTGTGTTACATGCATAGTTGTGTGTATTATTGTATTGTAATCAAGCTAGTGTCGTTAGCATTAGCAAATATGCCAAGAAGTTTACAAGTGTTTGTGTTATTACCTTATAATGGCATTCTTTTGGTTTTATATCGGTTTCGAAAATTCACTAAAACGTCACTGTGGAGTTATTGAGTCGGTTTAGCTGATTAGAGAGCTAGCTGGGTCCATGACTTCTGTTTTGTTTGTTAATTTTGGCATTTAAAAATTTACAAACCCGTTTCCATATGAGTTGGGAAATTGTGTTAGATGTAAATATAAACGGAATACAATGATTTGCAAATCATTTGCAACCCATATTCAGTTGAATATGCTACAAAGACAACATATTTGATGTTCAAACTGATAAACATTTTTTTTTTTTGGAAATAATCATTAACTTTAGAATTTGATGCCAGCAACACGTGACAAAGAAGTTGGGAAAGGTGGCAATAAATACTGATAAAGTTGAGGAATGCTCATCAAACACTTAATTGGAACATCCCACAGGTGAACAGGCAAATTGGGAACAGGTGGGTGCCATGATTGGGTATAAAAGTAGATTCCATGAAATGCTCAGTCATTCACAAACAAGGATGGGGCGAGGGTCACCACTTTGTCAACAAATGCGTGAGCAAATTGTTGAAAAGTTTAAGAAAAACCTTTCTCAACCAGCTATTGCAAGGAATTTAGGGATTTCACCATCTACGGTCCGTAATATCATCAAAGGGTGCAGAGAATATGGAGAAATCACTGCACGTAAGCAGCTAAGCCTGTGACCTTCGATCCCTCAGGCTGTACTGCATCAACAAGCGACATCAGTGTGTAAAGGATATCACCACATGGGCTCAGGAACACTTCAGAAACCCACTGTCAGTAACTGCAGTTGGTCACTACATCTGTAAGTGCAAGTTAAAACTCTCCTATGCAAGGCGAAAACTGTTTATCAACAACACCCAGAAACGCCGTCGGCTTAGCTGGGCCTGAGCTCGTCTAAGATGGATGATACAAAGTGGAAAAGTGTTCTGTGGTCTGACGAGTCCACACTTCAAATTGTTTTTGGAGACTGTGGACGTCATGTCCTCCGGACCAAAGAGGAAAAGAACCATCCGGATTGTTATAGGCGCAAAGTTGAAAAGCCAGCATCTGTGATGGTATTAGGGTGTATTAGTGCCCAAGACATGGGTAACTTACACATCTGTGAAGGCACCATTAATGCTGAAAGGTACAAACAGGTTTTGGAGCAACATATGTTGCCATCCAAGCAACGTCTTTTTCATGGACGCCCCTGCTTATTTCAGCAAGACAATGCCAAGCCACGTGTTACATCAACATGGCTTTATTGCAAGTGCGGGTACTAGACTGGCCTGCCTGTAGTCCAGACCTGTCTCCCATTGAAAATGTGTGGCGCATTATGAAGCCTAAAATACCACAACGGAGACCCCGGACTGTTGAACAACTTAAGCTGTACATCAAGCAAGAATGGGAAAGAATTCCACCTGAGAAGCTTAAAAAATGTGTCTCCTCAGTTCCCAAACGTTTACTGAGTGTTGTTAAAAGGAAAGGCCATGTAACACAGTGGTGAACATGCCCTCTCCCAACTACTTTGGCACGTGTTGCAACAATGAAATTCTAAGTTAATTATTATTTGCAAAAAAAAAATTAAGTTTATGAGTTTGAACATCAAATATCTTGTCTTTGTAGTGCATTCAATTGAATATGGGTTGAAAAAGATTTTCAAATCATTGTATTCCGTTTATATTTACATCTAACACAAGTTCTCAACTCATATGGAAACGGGGTTTGTACAAGCAGACACAGTGTGTAGACAGGAAAGGGAGAACTGATGCATTTTGGCTTAAAAACTGACGATAAAGGTGAAGTTATAACACAGAACCGCCCTCAGGAAGAGGTGCTTTAAGAATAAAATTGAAAATCAAACAAACGAATGCACCTAAAAAGGACAAAAAAGTCCTCAAATCCCCTAAAGGTTTTTTTTTTTTATGTCACATTGCATCATTTGCAACAACTGAAGTCAGACATTTCTGATTTCAATCTGTGCTGGAATAGTGAAAGCGTAGCCCTTTATAGTGTGACTCGGTGCCTTGAAGGAGGGCATGAAATGGTTATGCACTTAAAGGGTACGACACGTCTTCAGATGGAGCTCAAAATGGGGACAGGGGACAGAGTCTGTTGGGGCTCATTATCAGATGAAGACAGTCTTAAGCCCCAAGGGGTTTCTGGTGCTGGAACCTTCACATGCATGTACACGTAGTACAGTATAAAAATCATGCAGTTTTGTATATAAGAGCATCTTTGTTCATTTGAAATTGATCGCAAATTGTATTTTTGTGCCATGTCAACACCTCACACACTGCAAAAAGTCATTGTTCAAAAACAGGAAAAAAATATAAAAAAATTGGGGGTATTTTACTTGAACTAAGAAAAATGATCTGCTAATAGAACAAGAACATTTGGCTTGTCAAGAATTTCCAAAACAAGTAAAATTAGCTAACTTCAATGAACCCAAAAATACCTTAAAATAAGTATATTCTCACTAATAACAAGTGCACTTTTCTTGGTAGAAAAAAAGAGACCGTTTTGCTCAATGTGTTGAAAAATATTCTTAAATTAAGTAAATACTAGTGCCATTATCTTGACATAATGACACGCTCGGTATTACATTTCTTAAAACCAGCAAACTTATACTAAAAACTAGTTTATTTTTCTTCATGGAAAGGCAACAAGGCAATCACTTGTTACTCTCAGGGTCTACTAGCCGCTCAGGTAAATCATATTGTCTAAAAATGCATTTTTCCATCGATAACATGACATCATCGCGCCAAATGTGTGCTCTTTCAGTCAATTAGTGCGCATATATACAGCCCAGCCCCTGGCCAAAAATGTTTTAATTGTAATTTTGAAGAATTCATCTGAATGTGCATGAACTATTTCTGTTCAAAATTGTTAGAAATGTCACATGTTAAATATTTAAATAGTAACTGTCAGTTTACTGTACTGTGCCAACTGTACTACTATATGA
>NC_084561.2:13388823-13416323 GCF_033978685.3 Nerophis lumbriciformis
GTTGTTAAATACAATGATATAAACAATGCAACAGCATAACAATAACAATAACAATAATATATATATATATATATATATATATATATATATATATATATATTGGAGATGCGCGGATAGGCAATTATTTCATCCGCAACCGCATCACAAAAGTCGTCAACCATCCGCATCCACCCGAACTAACATTTAATCAAAACCGCACCCGCTCGTTGTTATATATTTAATATAGACGATGCAAGGCATCAGTGAGGTTATAAAGCTTTTGCCTGTTAAAGAAAGGAGACTGATCCAATGTAGCAGAGACATTCAATGCGTGCCACGCTGTCACGGCCCAGACGCACACCAGTGCGCAATCATCTGGGAGCCGCGCTGAGCGCACCTCCAAGCGCGCTCGCGCCACTGAAACTGCTGCAGGCAGCTGCGTTCTATCTTGTTTTAACATCCTGTGGCACTCTTCTGGGATCACGGCGGACGAAACTGCTCATGCTCAGGGTGTTTGTGGAGATTCGGGGTTTTGCACAAATGTGATGCACCATGTTAGATGTCCCGGTTTTGTGACTGTCGTAGACAAACAGCGTCGCAGCTCATGCAAATCACGTAGCCAGCATTACTATCATCCTGATTTACAACCTCATAAAAACGAGTCCACGCTGAACTTTTCTGGCCTTTTTTTCCCTGGTCTTTAGTATTCCCTTTTTTAGTTTGTCGCGTACCACGTTTGCTGCCGGCGTTGCCATCTCTTTTTTTTTTCTTCTTCTGTTGTGGCATATGCTGCAGGTGCCTGCTCGTTTTTCGTATGTAGGTAACAACATTTAACTATGTATATATATTTCCGAATTGGTTTAACTGCCACCCGCCTAATTTTTTTTTTATTTCAACCGCGCGACCCGACCCGCGGATAAAATCAATTTTTTTTTTATTTCAACCGCCCGACCCGCGGATAATCCGCGGACTCCGCGGTTGTGTCCGCAAACCGCGCATCTCTAATATATATACATATATATATATATATATATATATATATATATATATATATATATATATATATATATATATATACATATACATATATATATATATATATATATATATATATATATATATATAAATAATGTAACAATAAACGCAAAAGAAATATAAATACTAGAGATGTCCGATAATGGCTTTTTTGCCGATATCCGATATTCCGATAATGTCCAACTCTTAATTACCGATTCCGATATCAACCGATACAGATATGTACAGTCGTGGAATTAACACATTATTATGCCTAATTTTGTTGTGATGCATTAAACAATGTAACAAGGTTTTCCAAAATAAATCAACTCAAGTTATGGAAAAAAAATGCCAACACTGCCATATTTACTATTGAAGTCACAAAGTGCATTATTTTTTTTAACATGCCTCAAAACATCAGCTTAGAATTTCGGACATGCTCTCCCTGAGAGAGCATGAGAAGGTTGAGGTGGGCGGGGTTGGGGGGGGGCGGGGTTCTTGGGTAGCGGGGGGTGTATATTGTAGCGTCCCGGAAGAGTTAGTGCTGCAAGGGGTTCTGGGTATTTGTTCTGTTGTGTTTATGTTGTGTTTCGGTGCCGAAATGTGTTTGTCATTCTTGTTTGGTGTGGGTTCACAGTGTGGCGCATATTTGTAACAGTGTTAAAATTGTTTATACGGCCACCCTCAGTGTGACCTGTATGGCTGTTGAACAACTATGCTTTGCATTCACTTGTGTGTGTGAAAAGCCATAGATATTATGTGCCTTTAAGGTTTATTGGCACTCTGTACCTCTCCCTACGTCCGCGTACCACTCTGTACAGCGGCGTTTAAAAAAACTCATAAATGTTACTTTTTGAAACCGATACTGATCATTTCCGATATTACATTTTAAAGCATTTATCAGCCGATAATATCGTCAGTCCGAAATTATCGGACATGTCTAATAAACACCATCACAGGCTGCTCTCTCCGACAGAGCATGGACAGGCAAGGTCCTATAGTGTGTTTGCACTGACCAAATAGCTACAAACGTCTCAGGAAAATCTAATAATTTTGCTGGACTTCTAATGTCGGCAAAACTGCAAAAAAAAAAAAAAAGTATAGATCTCATCAAACTTGTATAAACAACGAGCTGAACTGTCCTCGTTTGCGGCCCGGCCTGCCTACATGCACGCACACTGTCACTAGCCCTGTGGTGCACTTAGTTTGAAATCACAAAACGTTTTAACTTCAACACCAGAGTCCCTAAAATGATTAGGAATTAAAAATACCTTGTTGGTTAATCTTCTTGGCGTGCAGCAGGAAGAGAGGTGGAAGGGCTGGTGGCAGTGTCGACAACGCTGTGTGTTCCCAAATGTTTCAAACCACGCATCGCTCGTCCATTGCTTTCTTTGGTCTCATATAGAGCGAGCGGAACTAGAATAAATGCCAAACACATCACATGGTTGAGGCAGGGAACAAAGCATGACAGTTGACCGGGGCTGTTAAAATGGCACCCCGGGGGCCAAATCCAGCCCAGGAATGACACCACACTGGCCCCAGGAGGTCTTAAAGCAGAACCCTCCTTTAAGTCTGACAAAACAAATACACCAAAATCAAACCTCTACTGTAGAGGACTGGTTCACCGGAATATACAAAATAAGACTAATAGTGAAGGGAGAAATCTGCCCTCCGATCTTTAGCTTTCTGGAAATGTGGTCCCCAGCAACAATTTAGTTGCATATCCCTGCAGTAGACTAAGATTTTCACAGATAGTAATATCTTCAGTGACCAATTAATGCAAAGACTATGTTCAATCAATTAATCAAGTATGCTGACAAAATATCACTTTCGCCAGCATTTGTTGTGCAAGTCGGGTATTGAATGTCCACATCTTGCATCTGCAGAAGATACATACAAATGTTGCTCACAATAGTAATTGGCATGTTTGCATGAACCAACTGTGTTGCATGCATTAATAATCAGAGTTAATGATGAGGGAAACGACAAGAAGACCATTGAAAATAGGTCTCCTTTCAAAATGGGCCAGATAGGAGATAAAGCAAGGCGCTCTCTGCTCCAGTAATGAGCTACTCTCTGCTGTGTCCGAGGGCAAACACACACACACACACACACACACACACACACACACACACACACACACACACACACACTCCTATGCACACGGTTGTGATCATTATATTACCCCAATCAGGCTTTTCGCAAATACAGTTGGACAAATCCTCCATATTTTCCAGAATATCACGGAGTGTTAGAATGATGAGGATATGTTCAAACCTGCATGGGAATGCAACAAAGTGCACCTAATGAGAAACGTTTTGACACTAATGCACCATGGACAAGATTGTGTGCAGGAAGGATTGTAGGTTGGTGACTGTTGATGAATGACTGGATGCTCTGATGATATGCAAAATATGAATGAATATTAGGAAGCATTAAAATAATCAATGTGTGACATTGAAAACGGTGTGATCAAAAACATCACACTGCAAAAACTAAAATCTAAGTAAGATTAAATATCTCAAATAAGGGTTATAATTGCTTATTTTCTGTCTGATAAGATAATTCTTCTCACTAAGCAGATTTTATGTTAGAGTGTTTTACTTGTTTTAAGGGTTTTGGTCCTAAATGATCTCAGTAAGATATTACAGCTTGTTGCTGAGATTTTATACCATACCATACCAACTTTATTTATAAAGCCCTTTAAAAACAACCACAGTTGAAGAACAAAGGGCTGTACACCACAAAGAAATAGAGGCAAAGGACAGACTAAAAAATAACATTTAAAACAGAAGTAAAATACACATTGAAAAAGCAAATACAAATTACCCTAAGAACAATTTGTTAGATACAAAGCAGTTAAAAAGTTAAAAACAGTTAAAAAAGTTAAAAGTTAAAAACAGTTTAAAGTCTCATGCTGGGTTAAAAGCTAGTGAATATGACCTATATTGGGTAAAACATGCTTGAAACTAGAATATCAACTGTTGCAAAGCTGTGTCATCAACACTCACAAGTATAAAACTACTTTTTTAAAGTAATAATTTCTTACTTCAAGCATGAAACAAAAAAATCATAATGCCGAGCGCATATCATTATGTCAAAAATAATGGCACTAGCATTTACTTAATTTAAGAATATTTTTCAACATATTGAGCAAAAAGGTCTCGTTTTTTTTTCTACCAAGAAAAGTGCACTTGTTATTAGTGAGAATATTCTTATTTTAAGGTATTTTGGGGTTCATTGAGGTTAGCTAATTTGACTTGTTTTGGAAAGTCTTGAAAAGCCGAATTTTCTTGTTCTATTTGCAGATAATTTTGCTTAGTTCAAGTAAAATACCTCTAATTTTTGTAATTTTTTTTCTTGTTTTTGAACGCTGACTTTTTGCAGTGCATCATGCTGGTATTTCAGGCTCTCAGCCCGATATCAAGTAAATACAGGGCTGCTATCGCCGATACAGATACTTTTTTTATATGAAACGTGGTCAAATAATCTTATCAATTTGCCCTACAGTAGGAAAGGGATTCATATGCCCCCCCATTAGTCGCTGTTTACCTGACACATGAAACGTGATGCACTAAAAACAAAACTATGGATAAAAGCACACAGATAAATCATGTAGCAGGTAAAATAAATGTTTTTTAAAATAAAACACAAATTGTAGGAATGTTAGAATAATTATGTATATATT
Organism: Nerophis lumbriciformis; assembly: GCF_033978685.3. Classification (NCBI taxonomy): domain Eukaryota; kingdom Metazoa; phylum Chordata; class Actinopteri; order Syngnathiformes; family Syngnathidae; genus Nerophis; species Nerophis lumbriciformis. The sequence goes on from NC_084561.2 coordinate 13,393,505, forward strand.
ATCACACAACTTCCATGCTTAAAGGCCTGCTGAAACCCACTACTACCGACCACGCAGTCTGATAGTTTATATATCTATGATGAAATCTTAACATTGCAACACATGCCAATACGGCCGGGTTAGCTTACTAAAGTGCAATTTCAAATTTCGCGTGAAATATCCTGCTGAAAACGTCTCAGTATGATGACGTCAACGCGTGACGTCACGGATTGTGGAGGACATTTTGGGACAGCATAGTGGTCAGCTATTAAGTCGTCTGTTTTCATCGCAAAATTCTACAGTATTCTGGACATCTGTGTTGGTGAATCTTTTGCAATTTGTTCAATGAACAATGGAGACAGCAAAGAAGAAAGCTGTAGGTGGGAAGCGGTGTAATGGCGACCGACTGCAGCAACACAAACACAGCCTGTGTTTCATTGTTTACATTCCCGGAAGATGACAGTCAAGCTTTACCATTGGCCTGTGGAGAACTGGGACAACAGAGACTCTTACCAGGAGGACTTTGAGTTGGATACGCAGACGCGGTACCGTGAGTACGCATGGAGCTGCGGCTTCCAAACATTTGATCGCTTGCCCGTACGTGCGTGTCGCTATGTGCATGTCACATACGTAACTTTGGGGACTTTGGGGAAATATATGTGCTGTATGAACTTTGGGGAGGTGAACGGTACTTTAGGCTGTGGGATTGAGTGTGTTGTGCAGGTGTTTGAGTTGTATTGGCGGGTTATATGGACGGGAGGGCGGAGGTGTTTGTTATGCGGGATTCATTTTTGGCATATTAAATATAAGCCTGGTTGTGTTGTGGCTAATAAAGTATATATATGTCTTGTGTTTATTTACTGTTTTAGTCATTCCCAGCTGAATATCAGGTCCCACCCGCCTCTCACAGCATCTTCCCTATCTGAATCGCTCCCACTGCCCTCTAGTCATTCACTCTCACTTTCCTCATCTACAAATCTTTCATTCTCGCTCAAATTAATGGGGAAATCGTCGCTTTCTCGGTCCGAATCGCTCTCGCTGCTGGTGGCCATGATTGTAAACAATGTGCAGATGTGAGGAGCTCCACAACCTGTGACGTCACACTACTCGTCTGCTTCTTCCGGTAAAGGCAAGGCTTTTTTTTCAGCGACCAAAAGTTGTGAACTTTATCGTCGATGTTCTCTACTAAATTTTTTCAGCAAAAATATGGCAATATCGCGAAATGATGAAGTATGACACATAGAATGGACCTGCTATCCCCGTTTAAATAACAAAATCGCATTTCAGTAGGCCTTTAAGGGTCGTTGCTATAATTATTGTCAATTGTGCTGAAGTGGTATTTTTCTTTGTCTGTGCAAAGCTGGCAATCCAAAAGATTGCAAGCCAGTCTGGTATCAGTGTTTGTGTCCAGGAACGGCCTGCTGACTGCCAAGGTCGAACACCGCAAACAGAGCAGAGACAAGGCGATATCACCAGCGTCAACACATTTGCATTTTTGTACACTCATATATTGTGTCTAACTGGAGTTGTCGCGATTACCCCCTTCCCTCAGTGACAGCTTCAGTGATGTAAACAAAGACCTCCCAAATAAATAGAGGAAGCACGCGGGCTGGACTTTTTGAACGTAGTTTGGATCTGTAACTAGAATACAGCCCAAAACATGTGTCTCCTCGTTGAGCCAAATTGAACTCTGTCTCTGCATGATTCCTTGCTTCTCGTCTGTTTAATAGATGTCATCAGTGTTTGAACCTGACAAGGAATTTGTCACAACATTTTGTAATTTAACTTGCATTAGTTGACGCTAATTGGGCGGTTTTAATTCCGCTAATATTTGTCATCAAGCCAAGCAGCTGTGTGCGTGTCTACGTATCTACGTGTGCACAGCAGGGGAGCTGGTTAACTTATGAGGTAGCGTTCAGTATGTACGTTTGCGTGAATGGCAACGTGATGGCTGAGTGACGTCAGTGAGTGAGTGGGCGAGTGAAGAGAGGGAGCGGTATTGCGCGCACTGTCCATAGTGGGGACGGCAGGAGACCATCCCGAGCGGAGACGGGTCAGCAGCGCAGAGATGTCCCCAACCGATACACAGGCGAGCGGTCCACCCCGGGTCCCGACTCTGGACAGCCAGCACTTCATCCATGGCCACCGGACCAAACTCAAACTCAAACTCTGTTGCCATTTCTAATACAAAGTAGCGTATAGTATCAAGTTATATTTGTCGGTAGACTCAATATGGAAGAGCAAAAAACTTCAACATGGTTGACGGGAAGAGCAACGTAAATAAGACGGCACATCTTGAAGAAATAGCCAGAAAGCAGCTTGAAAAAACGGTCTGTAAAACATAATCCATGCAACATTTTGACCAAAGAACCACCATTACATGTTTTGTAGACCACAAGTGTTTTAAATGTCGAAAATACATCATATTATGACCCCTTTAAAGGGGAACATTATCACAATTTCAGAAGGGTTAAAACCATTAAAAATCAGTTCCCAGTGGCTTATTTTATTTTTCGAAGTTTTTTTCTAAATTTTACCCATCATGCAATATCCCTAAAAAAAAGCTTCAAAGTGCCTGATTTTAACCATCGTTATATACACCCGTTCATTTTCCTGTGACGTCACATAGTGATGCCAATACAAACAAACATGGCGCATAGAACAGCAAGCTATAGCGACATTAGCTCGGATTCAGACTCGGATTTCAGCGGCTTAAGCGATTCAACAGATTACGCATGTATTGAAACGGATGGTTGTAGTGTGGAGGCAGGTAGCGAAAACGAAATTGAAGAAGAAACTGAAGCTATTGAGCCATATCGGTTTGAACCGTATGCAAGCGAAACCGACGAAAACGACACGACAGCCAGCGACACGGGAGAAAGCGAGGACGAATTTGGCGATCGCCTTCTAACCAACAATTGGTATGTGTTTGTTTGGCATTAAAGGAAACTAACAACTATGAACTAGGTTTACAGCATATGAAATACATTTGGCAACAACATGCACTTTGAGAGTGCAGATAGCCCAATTTTCATCAATTAATATATTCTGTAGACATACCCTCATCCGCGCTCTTTTCCTGAAAGCTGATCTGTCCAGTTTTGGAGTTGATGTCAGCAGGCCAGGGAAGCTTGGGTCGATATTCTTCTCTTGATCATCTTCGGTGGCATAAGGGACGGTGTGAGCCAAGACATCCAGGGGGTTTAGCTCGCTCATCTGCGGGAACAAACTGCCGCCATTGCTTGCCGTGCTACCGAGGTCCTTTGTCCCTGAATTGCTCACACACTCCGGCAGATTCAATGGGGGTCTGGCGGAAGATTTCTTTGACTTTATCGTTGGAAATGTATCTGCTTTGAGTGCCGCAGGATATCCACACATTCTTGCCATCTCTGTCGTAGCATAGCTTTCGTCGGTAAAGTGTGCGGAACAAACGTCCAATTGCTTGCCACTTTCACATCTTTGGGCCACTGGTGCAACTTGAATCCGTCCCTGTTCGTGTTGTTACACCCTGCGACAACACACCGACGAGGCATGATGTCTCCAAGGTACGGAAAACAGTAGTCAAAAAAACGGAAAATAACAGAGCTGATTTGACTCGGTGTTTGAGAAAATGGCGGATTGCTTCCCGATGTGACATCACGTTATGAGAGCGAATAATAGAAAGGCGTTTAATTCGCCAAAATTCACCCATTTAGAGTTTGGAAATCGGTTAAAAAAAAATATGGTCTTTTTTCTGCAACATCAAGGTATATATTGACGCTTACATAGGTCTGGTGATAATGTTCCCCTTTAAGTGGGTGTTTTAAGCACTGTAATGTTAAATTGTAGTGTTCCTTCAGAGAATCACGAGTATCCATGCAATATGTCAGACTCTGTTACAACACTGAGGCTGCCCAGTGGAAAGATAAGCGTCCAGTAAAGAGCGATGAGCTGTGAGGATGCTTAAGGACTGCTTTGCACAGTTGACCTCAGACCCGATATGTGAATGAACCAAAGCGCTGCATCATAACACGTGCAGATATATAAACTTTGCCTCCGGCTGAATCGTTTCTCTTGCGTGAAGAAGGTCTGCAAACAAACAAGCAACATCCTTCCAATTGCCTTTAACGCCACACAGACCATGAAGCAAGTCACATCATGGCCTTGTCTATATCTCCAAAATCAAAGATATTGCTTTTTTTCCCCCCTCCTTTCACACATGACGCGTCTATATTTAAGCCTCGCTTATGTATTGGAAAAAGACTGAATAACCCATTCTTTGCATTGTTTATCTGGAGCACATGGTTGATGTGTTTGGCCTGCAGCTAAAAAGAGGTCAGAGGATTGGTCTGTTCTCAACAGTACAGAGCTGTGTGTACTTAGTTACACACTTAGGCATTGTCTGTATCCAGTGGTCACTTAGTGAGAAAGGGTTATGGGGGGGTTAAACAGATACATCCCCTTTTGTTCATCAAGTGTTCTCATGAATGTGCTCTGTCAGTAGCACATGCATGAGTTATTACATATTTATGCGCTTGAAGGTTGTTTCATGAACTGCATGTAAATACATCTCGGACCAAAAACGTGAAGGAATATCCATTGGCAGTGGTTGGCACAGAAAGGAGATACATTTGCTACGAACTGCAAGAAAAAGGTAGAATAACAGAAAACGCGGTACAGTGGCATACACTCAAGCTGACTGACTTACTTAGCCACAAACCTAAAAACTATTTCCTAGTGTAAATTGCTACATGACAACTATGGCAATCGGAGAGATCGGAGTATATACCGTTGTATCCATAGGCGCCAATCACCCACGAGGGTTTGATGGCAACTTTCAATCTTTGAAATAATTTTTGATAAATTAATCTTGTTGTTGTTAATTTGGTCCGTTTTATGTAATAAAACTGTCACGAATCATATTGTCTATGCCCCCACCTCCGATTTCGGGAGGTGGGGGCATGTTCGGGGTTAGGGCGGGGCGTGGTTAAGAGGGGAGGAGTATATTGACAGCTAGAATTCACCAAGTCAAGTATTTCGTACACACACATTATATATATATATATATATATATATATATATATATATATATATATATATATATATATATATATATATGAAAATATGCAAACAAAACTGTGTTTAGATAATTGATACTTCAAACTTGCATAAATAAATATTAAGGAATATAACATAACTTGGCTTCTGAGAGTTTCAAAATGTAATGAATAAAATGCTAAAGTTGTTGATAAACAAGTAATTATTTTAAGAATTAAATATGGTCATTTTAAATTAATTATTATGATAATTTAAAATCTATTATTTCAAATATGTTTATTTTAATGTATAATTCTGACTGGATGTACTAAGGAGTCACGAAAAAATACAAATAAAAATACAATTAATTGTGATGTTTTTAGCAAAAGATAGTAAAAAATTTTTTTTTTTTTTTTTTTTAATTATTAAATATATTTATTTTTAGGTAAAATTAACATAATAATACAATTTATCTCTAGTCTGGATGATTTAGTTCTTGTCACCCTGTTGTCCTCCCGTCATGAAAAAAGGCTGTCCTCACTCAGGTCCGCATGGAGCTGGTGGGGGTGTGGCTTCTAGCTCCGGCTGAAAATCGGGAGATTTTCGGGAGAATATGTGTCCCGGGAGGTTTTCGGGAGAGGCACTGAATTTCGGGAGTGTACCGGAAAATTCGGGAGGGTTGGCAAGTATGGTGGTTCTTAACCTGGGTTCGATCGAACCCTAGGGGTTCGGTGAGTCGGCCTCAGGGGTTCGGCGGAGCCTCCGCCACGGAGGTATAGACACATCCGAATTATCGTGTAAATAAAACTTTCTCCCTATCTGCGTATCATGGATACTCCCAAACAATGTTCCCTCTAATTTTCCATCTGATTTGCAGGTTTTTGGATTGATTGATTGAAACATTCTTGTTTGGTTTTGGTTCAAAGTGTGGCGCATTATTAGTAAGAGTGTTAAAGTTGTTTTATATGGTCACCGTCAGTGTAACCTGTGTGACTGTTGACCAAGTATGCCTTGCTGTCACGTACTTGTTCAAGCAGAAGACGCATACTGCATAACAAGGGGTTGGGCTGGCACGCTGTCAATGCAGATTGTAGATGGCGCCAAATGCTGTACCATCATAGCACGCCCTTATTATAACTGTAAGGGTGAAAATAGGAGAATATTAATATATTAATATTAATTTCCCGGAAGTCTCCCGGGAAATTCGGGGGGTCGGCAAGTAAGCTGCCGAGTCGCATCAGAGTGATCAAAGAGCCGCATGAGGCTCCGGAGCCGCGTGTTGCCGACCCCTGCCGTAGGCTGATGTTAGCTTCCCTGCTATGAATCACTGTCAAATGTACATCGTGTGGGGACATTTATTAACGCACTGCAGCCTCATAGAGAGACAGACAAAGACACACACACACACACACACACACACACACACATACACACACGCATGTATAGAAACACCAATCAAAAGTGCACAGTGTGTTCCCAGGTGCAGCCCACACCTTTCAGTTTATGTTTTGCGTAAAGGCTAACTTGTTATTTTCCTTTGTAATCTTTGCTTACTGAGCCTATGGTGCTGTTAAGTTATTATGGCTCAATTTGCCTTAATTTTTTTTTCCCAACATACTTTTTACTTTTACTCAAGTAAATATTTGGGTGACTACTCCTTACTTTTACTTCCATCCATCCATCTTCTTCCGCTTATCCGAGGTCGGGTCGCGGGGGCAGCAGCCTAAGCAGGGAAGCCCAGACTTCCCTCTCCCTAGCCACTTCGTCCAGCTCCTCCAGGGGGATCCCGAGGCGTTCCCAGGCCAGCCGGGAGACATAGTCTTCCCAACGTGTCCTGGGTCTTCCCCGTAGCCTCCTACCGGTCAGACGTGCCCTAAACACCTCCCGAGGGAGGCGATCGGGTGGCATCCTGACCAGATGCCCGAACCACCTCATCTGGCTCCTCTCGATGTGGAGGAGCAGCGGCTTTAGTTTGAGCTCCCCCCGGATGACAGAGCTTCTCACCCTATCTCTAAGGGAGAGCCCTGCCACCCGGCGGAGGAAACTCATTTCGGCCGCTTGTACTCGTGATCTTGTCCTTTTGGTCATAACCCAAAGCTCATGACCATAGGTGAGGATGGGAACGTAGATCGACCGGTAAATTGAGAGCTTTGCCTTCCGGCTCAGCTCCTTCTTCACCACAACGGATCGATACAGCGTCCGCGTTACTGAAGATGCCGCACCGATCCGCCTGTCGATCTCACGATCCACTCTTCCCTCACTCGTGAACAAGACTCCGAGGTACTTGAACTCCTCCACTTGGGGCAGGGTCTCCTCCCCAACCCGAAGATGGCATTTCACCCTTTTCCTTACTTTTACTTGAGTAATAAATCTCTAATGTAACAGTACTCTTACTTGAGTACAATTTCTGGCTATTCTACCCACCTCTGATGATACCACGTACAATAGTGTATCTAGTCGATACTACTATGATTACATCGATATTTTTTAACATCACAACATCTTTTTTTAGTTTTTTTCTAATTCATATTATGTTTATAAACTCAGGAAATATGTCCCTGGACACATGAGGACTTTGAATATGACCAATGTATGATCCTGTAACTACTTGGTATCGGATTGATGCCCAAATTTGTGGTATCATCCAAAACTAATGTAAAGTATCAAACAACAGAATAATAAGTGATTATTATATTTTAACAGAAGTGTAGATATAACCAAAATATTGGTATCTGGACAAGACTAATACACACACACACCGAGCACCCACTGGCAGAAATGTAGATCGGCGCCTATGGTTGTATCCACATGCAGAGCTTTGCCCTGAAGATGTTTTTAAAACAGGAAAGAGAGGCTCTGGCAGAGAGAGAAGACATGATTCCTGCAACGTGGGGCCATGGCTCCTCCTATAGGCAGTCAAATGTAAGGTACAGCGTAGAACTGAAAGAGCCCTCCAGAGCCTTCCTCTATCTGTTGTGCTCCCACCCAACTCACAGGAATGCATATGAAGCCTTATCAGCAGCGCTTGCGCCAGACATTGGCACTTAGTAAACCCAAGCCGCAAACACACGCAAATACATTCAGCATATAGATAAGAGCTTAGGTTCTAAGTTGAGCACAAACATAGACGCACATAGGGATGAGGGCGAGCTCATTTGAGCAAAGGCTAGTTTGATCCACCGTCTGTAGGATTCTGGCTGCTTGAGGGGGGGAAAAAAGTGTTGTGGGAAGGAGATCAGAGTATACTTGAGGACTCAGACGTCAGGCTAACAAGAAGCAACTTTATCACCGGTCCTCAAGCCTCAGATTGGTAATAGTTGCCATCAAATACAGAGAAGTTGCCAAGCAGGTATAAAGCACAGGGGCTGTCATCAGGACTTTAGTGATTACCGACTGAAAATACAGCTTGGGGCTGAATGTCACGTTTCTTTGCAAACCTTAGGCCAGGGGTGTCCAAACTTTTTCCAGCAAATGAATATGAAAGGATACCGAGGCCACTTTGATACATTTCGTACATTAAAGATGCTAAAACTAATACAATGTAGGTCAATCAGAATATGCCACACTATCTGAACATAACATCCATATCTTAGATTTGTGTTATAGGTAACAAAGCATATTCTACAAAGGTTTGCCCTAAACTAGAGATGTCCAATAATGGCTTTTTTGCCGATATTCCGATACTGTCCAACTCTTAATAACCGATTCCGATATCAACCGATACCGATTTATACAGTCGTGGAATTAACACATTATTATGCCTAATTTTGTTGTGATGCCCCGCTGGATGCATTAAACAATGTAACAAGGTTTTCCAAAATAAATCAACTCAAGTTATGAAAAATGCCAACATGGCACTGCCATATTTATTATTGAAGTCACAAAGTGCATTATTTTTTTTAACATGCCTCAAAACAGCAGCTTGGAATTTGGAACATGCTCTCCCTGAGAGAGCATGAGGAAGTTGAGGTGGGCGGGGTTGGGGGGGTATATTTTGTAGCGTCCCGGAAGAGTTAGTGCTGCAAGGGGTTCTGGGTATTTGTTCTGTTGTGTTTATGTTGTGTTACGGTGCGGATGTTCTCCCGAAATGTGTTTGTCATTCTCGTTTGGTGTGGGTTCACAGTGTGGCGCATATTTGTAACAGTGTTAAAGTTGTTTATACGGCCACCCTCAGTGTGACCTGTATGGCTGTTGACCAAGTATGTAGCATTCACTTGTGTGTGTGAAAAGCCGTAGATATTATGTGATTGGGCCGGCACACAAAGGCAGTGCCTTTAAGGTTTATTGGTACTCTGTACTTCTCCCTACGTCCGTGTACCACTCCATACAGCGGTGTTTTAAAAAGTCATACATTTTACTTTTTTAAAACCGATACCGATAATTTCCGATATTACATTTTAAAGCATTTATCGGCCGATAATATCAGCAGTCCGATTTTATCGGACATCTCTCCCCTAAACTATGCAATTTTCAAGAACAAAAATTGCTATAAGTACTAAAAATACCAATACCACAGTCGTACTGACTGTCGAAACCAAAACAATCAGAATCGTAGCCACTAATTGGCTCGGGCTCAGGCAACATTGCTAAGATTAACATGCTAACTTTTTAATCTGATTTTGCAGCCGAGCGCCTCAGAGTCATATAACTTGGTACTTGACACATGCTAATGTTAGCATGCTAAATATTTTAAAGTTGAAGTTAAAGTCCCAACGATAGTCACACACATATAAGACATATGCATTTAAAAAAAGGCAAAAAAAAATCTGTTTGGTTACTAATATCAAGATATATTTTTTGTTATATGTGGGTGGCGGGGGGTGCTGGAGCTTGTGTTGTAACGATACCAATATTTTTTGTACCGGTACCGGTACTAACATTATTTCGATAACATTTTCTAAATAAAGGGGACCACAAAGAATTTGCATTATTGGCTTTAATTTAACAACAAATATTAGGGTACATTAAACATATGTTTCTTATTGCAGTTGCGTCCTTAAATAAAATAGTGAACATACATGCATACTTGCCAACCCTCCCGGATTTTCCGGGAGACTCCCGAAATTCAGCGCCTCTCCCGAAAATCTCCCGGGACAAATTATCTCCCGAAAATCTCCCAAAATTCAGGCAGACTCATGTCCATGCGTAGTCTGCGGACCTGAGTCCGCTTTCCCACAATATAAACGGCGTGCCTGCCCAATCACGTTATAACTGTAGAATAATTGAGGGCGAGTTCTTGGTTTCTTATGTGGGTTTATTTATAGGCAGTTTCATTAACGTCCTCCCAGTGCGGTAACAACACACAACAACAACAGTCACGTTTTCGTCTACCGTAAAGCAGTTTGTCTGCCGTAAACAGCAATGTTGTGACACTCTTAAACAGGACAATACTGCCATCTAGTGCATTTGATGAAAGCACTTTTGTGCGTACCACACAGCAATGCATCATCAGAAAGGGTGTTCAGCACGGTTAGAAAAATAGTGACAGAGAATAGAACAAGGATGGACAATTCAACCCTTAACTCAACAAGTATATGTGTAAATAAATGAACACTGAAATTCAAGTATTTCTTGTATTTATATATATATATATATATATATATATATATATATATATATATATATATAAATAAAAGAAACATATATTTATAGCTAGAATTCACTGAAAGTCAAGTATTTATTCATATATATATAATATATATATATATATATATGAAATATTTGACTTGGTGAATTCTAGCTGTAAATATACTCCTCCCCTCTTAACCACGCCCCCCCTCCCGAAATCGGAGGTCTCAAGGTTGGCAAGTATGCATACAAGACAACTTGTCTTTTAGTAGTAAGTAAGCAAACAAAGGCTCCTAGTTAGTCTGCTGACGTATGCAGTAACATATTGTGTCATTTTTCATCCTATTATTTTGTCAACATTAATAAGGACAAGTGGTAGAAAATGAATTATTAATCTACTTGGTCATTTACTGTTAATATCTGCTTACTTTCTCTTTTAACATGTTCTATCTACACTTCTGTTAAAATGTAATAATCATTTATTCTTCTGTTGTTTGATACTTTACATTAGTTTTGGATGATACCACAAATTTGGGTATCAATCCGATACCAAGTCGTTACAGGATCATACATTGGTCATATTCAAAGTCCTCATGCGTCCAGGGACATATTTTCTGAGTTTATAAACATAATATACATTTTTTAAAAACGAAAGATGTTGTGATGCCAAAAAATATCGACGTAATCGACTACTCACTTTATTTGTCGCCATGGAGACCAGGATTAGACGGCGGATGGACGTTAGCCGCGAGCTAGCTAGCCGTGTCTTAAAGCACCTTTTCCTGAGCGCGTTTCAGTGTTATAACTTCACCTTTATCGTTAGTTTTTAAGCCAAAATGCGTGCGTTCTCCCTTTTCTGTCTACACAATGTGTCTGCTTGTAAGTACTCGGTGATTTTGCGCTGCCGAACATGCTCCTCTGCTCGTAAAACCAGCAATGTCACGACGTGACGACGACGCGGGACCGGTACGTTTCAGAGGCGGTATAGTACCGAAAATGATTCTTTAGTATCGCGATACGATACAAATACCGGTATACCGTACAACCCTAGTTGGAGCCTATCTCAGCTGCATTTGGGTGGTAGGCGGGGTACACCCTGGACAAGTCGCCTTATTAGTCAACTTATTTAGCAAATTTGACATGTGTGCGCGTCATAGTCATATGACGCATTCTAACGTTAGCATATACATTCTGCTCACATTTCAGCATTCATATGCAATTCATCCCAAAACTGCATATTATTGTTTGTTTGTGTAATGTTCTAATCCGGAATGTTTCTATTTTGTCTTTAAAATGTGCAAATAAAAAACAAGCCGTGGTCCACAAAATTTTGCCGCAGTTTGGATACCCCAGCCTTAGGTTCTGGTGAAACAATATAAAAAATAGGTTATTCAAAGATGAGTGGAATTTGAACCATATGTCGGATATATAAGCTCGCGGCTTTTATCTCAGCCCGAGTCACCCAACAAAACAGGGTCAAGAGGTTATGAAGGTTGCCATCGAGCCCCCTATTTACCCTTTCACCCTGCTACCTCCTTTCACGATTCAAGCAAATGTGATCCGGGCTTTTGTGCTCGCATCATCGCCTCCATGCCTTAAAAAAGGCAACATCAGGGAAATGCTTGTTCCAGGTGGGTGGAAGACCCGGTGGGAGGCGGCGTGGTCTAGACTTCCCTCTCGTACCTAAATAAAGCTCAACGGGCATGTTTGCAGTATTTGCCAGTATAGTTCGATAACTGCCAGGAAACTACTTCTATAATGTCTTGCACATGTGACAGTCTGAAGTAACCCAGACTCAGGTTACACTGAGAACAACTGCAACTATGCGAGAAGATTTAAGTCAGCAATAAAGTTTGTTATTGTTGTAATTTGTGTTTACATGCATTACATCCTTACAGACAGTAACTCAAGGGATTCCACAACAGATAGATAGATAGATAGATAGATAGATAGATAGATAGATAGATAGATAGATAGATAGATAGATAGATAGATAGATAGATAGATAGATAGATAGATAGATAGATAATATTGCCAAAAGTATTTGGCCACCCATCCAAATGATGAGAGTCAGGTGTCCTAATCACTTGGCCTGGTGTATACAATCAAGCACTTAGGCATGGAGACTATTTCTACAAACATTTGTGAAAAAATGGGCCGCCCATTGATTTCCAGCGTGGAACTGTCATAGGATGCCACCTGTGCAACAAATCCAGCCATGAAATTTCCTTGCTCCTAATTATTCCAAATTCAACTTTATTATAAGGAAAGTGAAGAGTTTGGGAACAACAGCAACTCAGCCACCAAGTGGTAGGCCACGTAAACTGACAAGAGAGGGGTCAGCGGATGCTGAAGCGCATAGTGCAAAGACTTCCTGCACAGTCAGTTACTACAGAGCTCCAAACTTCATGTGGCCTTCCAATTAGCCCACGTACAGTACGCAGAGAGCTTCATGGAATCTAAGCCATACATCACCAAGTCCAATGCAAAGCGTGGGATATAGTGGTGTAAAGCACGTCGCCACTGCACTCTAGAGCAGTGAAGACACCTTCTCCATCTGGCAATCTGATGGACCAGTCTGGGTTTGGAGGTTGCCAGGAGAACGCTAAATTTCGGACTGAATTGTGCCGAGTGTGAAATTCGGTGGAAGAGGAATTATGGTGTGGTGTTGGTTTTTCAGTAGTTGGGCTTCCAGCGAAAGGAACTTTGAATGCTCCAGGATACCAAAACATGTTGGACAATTCCATGGGATGGCACTTCAAGTTCATATGTGAGCAAAGGCAGGTGGCCACAAAAGTAAAACAACAACCACAACAAAACATACGCCATAGTCTGCTGGGGTGGGAGGAGCATGGCCAGAGACAGGAGCAGACCCAACAAAGCAACCAAGAGAGCCGACTCCACCTTCCATATATCTGTGGCTTATAGTCCGTCCATCCATCCATCCATCTTCTTCCGCTTATCCGAGGTCGGGTCGCGGGGGCAGCAGCCTAAGCAGAGAAGCCCAGACTTCTCTCTCCCCAGCCACTTCGTCCAGCTCCTCCTGGGGGATCCCGAGGCATTCCCAGGCCAGCCGGGAGACATAGTCTTCCCAACGTGTCCTGGGTCTTCCCCGTGGCCTCCTACCGGTCGGACGTGTCCTGAACACCTCCCGAGGGAGGCGATCGGGTGGCATCCTGACCAGATGCCCGAAGCACCTCATCTGGCTCCTCTCGATGTGGAGGAGCAGCTGCTTTACTTTGAGCTCCCCCCGGATGACAGAGCTTCTCACCCTATCTCTAAGGGAGAGCCCTGCCACCCGGCGGAGGAAACTCATTTCGGCCGCTTGTACCCGTGATCTTGTCCTTTCGGTCAAAACCCAAAGCTCATGACCATAGGTGAGGATGGGGTCGTAGACCGACCGGTAAATTGAGAGCTTTGCCTTCCGGCTCAGCTCCTTCTTCACCACAACAGATCGATACAGCGTCCGCATTACTGAAGATGCCGCACCGATCCGCCTGTCGATCTCACCATCCACTCTTCCCTCACTCGTGAACAAGACTCCGAGGTACTTGAACTCCTCCACTTGGGGCAGGGTCTCCTCCCCAACCCGAAGATGGCATTCCACCCTTTTCCGGGCGAGAACCATGGACTCCGACTTGGAGGTGCTGATTCTCATCCCAGTCGCTTCACACTCGGCTGCGAACCGATCCAGCGAGAGCTGAAGATCCTGGCCAGATGAAGCCATCAGGACCACCTCATCTGCAAAAAGCAGAGACCTAATCCTGCAGCCACCAAACCGGATCCCCTCAACGCCCTGACTGCGCCTAGAAATTCTGTCCATAAAAGTTATGAACAGAATTGGTGACAAAGGGCAGCCTTGGCGGAGTCCAACCCTCACTGGAAACGTGTCCGACTTACTGCCGGCAATGCGGACCAAGCTCTGACACTGATCATACAGGGAGCGGACCGCCAAAATCAGACAGTCCGATACCCCATACTCTCTGAGCACTCCCCACAGGACTTCCCGAGGGACACGATCGAATGCCTTCTCCAAGTCCACAAAGCACATGTAGACTGGTTGGGCAAACTCCCATGCACCCTCAAGGACCCTGCCGAGAGTATAGAGCTGGTCCACAGTTCCACGACCAGGACGAAAACCACACTGTTCCTCCTGAATCCGAGGTTCGACTATCCGGCGTAGCCTCCTCTCCAGTACACCTGAATAGACCTTACCGGGAAGGCTGAGGAGTGTGATCCCACGATAGTTGGAACACACCCTCCGGTTCCCCTTCTTAAAGAGAGGAACCACCACCCCGGTCTGCCAATTCATTATAGTCCGGTGCAGCTAAAATATGGAAAAATATGCTTTTCTTCTAGAATTTAGTAGGTGCGGTTATAGTCTGGAAAATACGGTATAGTCGAGATACAGCTTTTATCTCAAATAACTGATGAGCTAGGTGTAAATTGTGCCACAGTACAGTTACACCACTACTGTACTAAATCCAGTTTGACAGAAAAAAAAGTAGCAATTATAAGATATATACAATCAAGTACTAGGTTACCTCAAAGTAACGTAAGGAGAAAATAAAAAAGTAAGAAGAAATACCTTGTTGTGATAGTGTTGCTTTTTCAAACCACATCTGAAGTCAGTTATGGATTCACACAACACTTGTGTATTCTCTCTGTTGTGCGCTCGCACGCGGCCCGAATGCACCCTCCGCCCCAAAAATAGAAATTCTCATTGTCTTCCATTCTGCCAAGCTATTTTGGGTACGTTGGTTAAAATGCAATACCTCTCCACTGACAAGGAGGATCACGGATATGATCGCCTTAGGAGTAGCAGAAAGCAGGTTTCTCCTCTGCCAACCTATGACCCCCCTTCCCTACCGATGCATCCCTCACCTCGTGTGATACTGAAGGCTGCTGTTAACAAGAGAGACGCCAACCATGCAGGTGCTGCATGTCAGCCTGCGGGCTCTGCATGTCCAATAAAGGTAATCCTCCCTTAGTGACACGTTGTAGTCAATTTCGGTTTTGGCACACGAGTCAGGTGTGGTGAGGTCATCGTTTTTGCTGCAGGGAGGAAGAAAAGCCAGAAATACCTTTCCCTGAATATCTCCTTCAAATGTACAAACGTGGTATTACAGTATATTGTCCTTTTACCTTAATTGCACTGGGTTTAGAAGTGAGTTATTCTTATGATGTAGAGAAGGGGTGTCAAAGTCATTTTAGATCGGGGGGCCACATGGAGAAAAATCCACTCCCAAGTGGGCCGGACTGGTAAAATCACGGCACGATAACTTAAAAATAAAGACAACTTCAGATTGTTTTCTTTGTTTAAAAATAGAACAAATTGTACAAAGTATAATGTTGTTGTTTTTTTGGGTCACCGAATCTGTGCAGATGTCAGGACCCAGGGTGGACCACTTATCTGTAAATCAGTTGGGGACGTCTCTGCACTGCTGACCTTTCTCCACTCAAGATGATCTCCTGCTGGCCTTACTATGAACTGGACTCTCACACTATTATGTTAGATCCACTATGGACTGGACTCTCACACTATTATGTTAGATCCACTATGGACTGGACTCTCACACTATTATGTTAGATCCACTATGGATTGGACTCTCACACTATTATGTTAGATGCACTATGGACTGGACTCTCACAATATTATGTTAGAACCACTATGGCCTGGACTCTCACAATATTATGTTAGATCCACTATGGACTGGACTCTCACACTATTATGTTAGATCCACTATGGACTGGACTCTCACAATATTATGTGAGCACCACTATGGACTGGACTCTCTCACTATTATGTGAGCACCACTATGGACTGGAGTCTCACAATATTATGTGAGCACCACTATGGACTGGACTCTGACAATATTCTGTTAGATCCACTATGGACTGGACTCTCAAACTATTATGTTAGATCCACTATGGACTGGACTCTCACACTATTATGTTAGATCCGCTATGGACTGGACTCTCACACTATTATGTTAGATCCACTATGGACTGGACTCTCACGATATTATGTTAGATCCACTATGGACTGGACTCTCACACTATTATGTTAGATCCACTATGGACTGGACTCTCACACTATTATGTTAGATCCTCTATGGATTGGACTCTCACGATATTATGTTAGATCCACTATGGACTGGACTTTCAAACTATTATGTTAGATCCACTATGGACTGGACTCTCACGATTCTATGTTAGATCCACTATGGACTGGACTTTCACACTATTATGTTAGATCCACTATGGACTGGACTCTCACTATTATGTTAGATCCACTATGGACTGGACTCTCACAATATTATGTTAGATCCATTATGGACTGGACTCTCACACTATTATGTTAGATCCGCTATGGACTGGACTCTCACACTATTATGTTAGATCCACTATGGACTGGACTCTCACGATATTATGTTAGATCCACTATGGACTGGACTCTCACACTATTATGTTAGATCCACTATGGACTGGACTCTCACACTATTATGTTAGATCCTCTATGGATTGGACTCTCACGATATTATGTTAGATCCACTATGGACTGGACTTTCAAACTATTATGTTAGATCCACTATGGACTGGACTCTCACGATTCTATGTTAGATCCACTATGGACTGGACTTTCACACTATTATGTTAGATCCACTATGGACTGGACTCTCACTATTATGTTAGATCCACTATGGACTGGACTCTCACAATATTATGTTAGATCCATTATGGACTGGACTCTCACACTATTATGTTAGATCTAGGGCTGCAACTAACAACAAATTTGATCATCGATTAATCTGTCGATTATTACTTCGATTAATTGATTAATAATCGGATAAAAGAGACAAACTACATTTCTATCCTTTCCAGTATTTTATTGAAAAAAATACAGCATACTGGCACCATACTTTTTTATTATTGTTTCACAGCTGTTTGTAAATGTTGCAGTTTATAAATAAAGGTTTATAAATTAAAAAAAAAAAAAAGTAGTTTCTGCGCATGCACATAGCATAGATCCAACGAATCGATGACTAAATTAATCGGCAACTATTTTTATAATCGATTTTAATCGATGTAATCGATTAGTTGTTGCAGCCCTAGTTAGATCCACTACGGACTGGACTCTCACACTATTATGTTAGATCCACTATGGACTGGACTCTTACACTATTATGTTAGATCCACTATGGACTGGACTCTCACACTATTATGTTAGATCCACTATGGACTGGACTCTCACACTATGGACTAGATCCACTATGGACTGGACTCTCACACTATTATGTTAGATCCACTATGGACTGGACTCTCACTATTATGTTAGATCCACTATGGACTGGACTCTCACACTATTATGTTAGATCCACTATGGACTGGACTCTCACACTATTATGTTAGATCCACTATGGACTGGACTGGATGTCGTTATGGCTTGTGCAGCCCTTTGAGACACTCGTGATTTAGGGCTATATAAGTAAACTTTGATTGATTGATTGATTGATTGATCTTCTGCGGTTAATAGTATGTATACTTTATGTGTCATTATTTATATTTTCTGAATAAATGTTCATCAGTCAATTCATTGGTGTCAATTTTCAATGTATCAAGATAAAAAAATTAGGTAACACTTTAGTATGGGGAACATATTCACCAATAATTAGTGGCTTATTAACATGCAAATTAGTAACATATTTGCTCTTAATTAGTCATTATTAAGTACTTATTCATGCCTTATTCTGCATGGCCTTATTATACAACTAGTAAGCCATTAACTAAGAGTCTTCCCTCAATAACCTCAGAATTATTGCTTATTAGTAACCCTAACCCTAACCCTTATATGTTCTCCTAGTGTCCAAATAACTCTAAATTAAGTCTTTGTTACTTAGAATATGTTCCACGTAACACTTTAGTATGGGGAACATATTCACCATTAATTGGTTGCTTATACTTCGAATATGTTCCCCATACTAAAGTGTTACCAAAAGTTATATAAAAATCAAATTACAGGATGTTATTTATGTAGTTTGATCATTTTCCTGGACTGATGTACTATTATCATGTGGTTCATTTTGTACATAGAGTATGTAGCATCGTCTAAGATACAAATAATTGCTATTGCGACATCCAGTGGACACATTTAGAACAGCAGTTTCTTTCATTCAAAAATTTCAAGTTCATTTTTATACATAGCAAACTCATCCCGCGGGCCGGATAAAACCTGTTCTAGCCTGATCCGGCCCTCGGGCCGTACGTTTGACACCCCTGATGTAGAGTAAGCGTCCTGTGTGTACCGGCGTTGCATGGCGAAGGCGTCCAAGTCAGCCAGATAGCTGCGGCCGTCACTCACACCAAGAGTTTTCGACTTTGCCGAGCCCTTACTGGGAGAGAAGGCTTTGGATCCCCCTGGCTCTCGCAGTTTGATCAATCTGAAGATTTACGGCCAACCCTGCAGCACACTGATGAAGCGTAGGAGCAGTAAATTCTGCTCCACTCATAAGAAACTCTCTTCTCTATCTCGGTCTCATGTATTGCTATAACTGTTGAATTAATTCCTTAAGCCCGTCCTGCCTTTGCAGTCTGAAATAAATAGTGGGCGGCTCATCTTGTCCTTTGTCCTGGCCGTATTTCTGTTTTGGTTTGGTTTTTATCCGTTTGTTGTCTGCATCCGCTTACGGAAAAGAAAACAACGTGTGCACATTTAAAGGGAGTGGAACTACATATAGGCATTTCAGTACTCAACATTGTGTTCCCTCTGCTTAAACACAAATTAATGCGGTAACACTTTAGTATGGGGAACATATTCTAAGTAACAAAGACTTAATTAACAGTTATTTGGACACTAGGGGAACATATTAGGGTTAGGGTTACTAATAAGCAATCATTCTGAGGTTATTGAGGGAAGACTCTTAGTTAATGGCTTACTGGTTGTATAATAAGGTCATGCAGAATAAGGCATTAATAAGTACTTAATAATGACTAATTAAGAGCCAATATGTTACTAATTTGCATGTTAATAAGGAACTAATTAATGGTTAATATGTTCCCCATACTAAAGTGTTACCATTCATGCATTTTGTCCAATACAGAAGTCCGCAAACTTCTTGACTCAGGGTGTCATGATCCGTCACTACAGATCATGTTTGTTTATAGTTTATGTTGCCAGTACTCCTAAGCCTCCCTTAGTTATGGTTTCTGTTGCTAGGAGCATTGAGCATTTTTCACACCTGGTTTCATTTCATGATTAGTGGTTACACCTAATTATGTTCTTTTTTTAAGCCTATGTTACATTGTTACGTTTGTGGTCCGGTAAGCTACTACCCTTGTTATGTCCTGTTTTTCATGTTAGGCTTTGCTGTGCTAGGCTGAACTAGTTTTGATTCTTTCACTTCCAGCTACACATCATTTTTGTATTTTCGCCTTTTCTTTGTTGATTAAAAGATTTGTACCTATACAGTCGTGGTCAAACGTTTACATACACTTGTAAAGAACATAATGTCATGGCTGTCTTGAGTTTCCAATAATTTGTACAATTTTATTTTTTTTGTGATAGAGTGATTGGAGCACATACTTGTTGGTCATTAAAAACATTCATGAAGTTTGGTTCTTTTATGAATTTATTATGGGTCTACTGAAAATGTGAGCAAATCTGCTGGGTCAAAAGTATACATACAGCAATGTTAATATTTGCTTACATGTCCCTTGGCAAGTTTCTGCTGCCGTTTGTTTGTGGTGTGGGCGCCCGTGGCTGCTGGGTCTGGTGCAGGGGTGTGGCTGATGTTGTGACTGGTGGCAGCGCGCGCGCGTGATGGCTGTCGGGGCTGACGAACTGTGTATATGTATGTATATGTGTGTGTATGTATGTATGTTTATATATGTGTATGTGTACATATGTGTATGTATATGTATATATGTGTATGTGTGGGTATGTATACGTGTATGTGTGTATGTGTATGTATATATGTATGTATGTATGTATATTTCTGGGGGTACGCTCTGGGCCTGCCTGTCAGACGGGGGTCGACGCCTCAGGCTACTGCATCCGAACTGCGTGTCTGGAGCTCCTGGGTCCCGCTGTCCATCCCTTCCGGGTGCCCGTCTTGGTTGGGGCCTGTTGGGCCTAGTCCCTGCGTCTATTGTGGTAGCTTGGTGCTGCAAGGTATTCCGAGGTGCTGCGAGTCGGCCAGTTGCTGGGGTAGTGACCTTGTTTGTCAGCATGTCTGTGATCTTCTTTTAATTCTTTTTTTTGTTTGTTTTTTTAATTAATTAATTTATTTATTTATTTATTTTTTAATATATTTTATTAATATTATTTTTTAATTTTTCCCCTCCCTCAGGGGGGGGGGCTCGGCGGGGCGGTTGCTGGTTGTTCCATCTCCATCGTTGGGGTCCCTGCGGGTGGGGTGGGTGGTTCCCGTGGCCCTGTGCCTGGGTGGTCCTGCGGCGGCCGGTTTGGGTGGGGTGGCCGGGGGCTGGCCTCGCCGCGCTCTCCGGGGGTGGGGGGTGGGCTCGTGGGGGCCCGGTTGCCGGTGGGGCGGGGGCGGTCTTCCCGTCCGGTTGCGGGGAGTCTCTGGGTCCCTCGGGCGGGGCGTCTCGCCTTTCTGCCCGTGTGGGGTGTGGTCTCTCGCTGGCTTGGGGTCTGGCTGTCCCCTGCTTTTCTCGTGCCCTGTCCTCTGCCGGGTGCGTCTGTCTGCGGCCTGCTGCTGGCCCTTGTGGGCGGTACGGTGGGTCGGGCTCTGGGGTTCCTGTCGCTGGCCGGCTTGGCTGCGTGGGGGCGGTGGTCCCTGGTTCCCTGGGCACCACGCCTCCTGTTTGTGGGTTGGGCTCTCGGGGGTGATGGGACCGTGCTCTGGCTCCCACGCACTCTGGGAGTCGAATGTATTGTACATGCAAATTCACATATGCTCACATACGTACATAGGTACCTACGCTCCCACATACATACACAAATACAGTACATATTTACCTACCTAATGTTCGTACATCCACACGCACATTCAATATACAAACATACACATACACATACTGTACATATACATTCACTGTACAAACACATATACACATTCTGTACATTTACATTCATTGTACAAACACATATACACATTCTGTACATATACAAGTACATATGCATACTTACACTCATGCACATAATCACGTTTCATCAAACATATATTAACGTTGTTGCCCTAGGGTAAACTGGGTGTAACACATGGCACACTGACAAAGCTTAACCTATTGTGACTATAACAATCTACAAGGTTAATGTAGGTTGCTTCTCTTTCTCCCCCTCCATTTTTCTGCATTCTTTCGTATCTCAAGTTATCATTACGTATATGTATTGTTGCATTTAAACAACTGTATTGTTGATAATAAAGGTAAATTATTGGTATTGTTCATTATCAATAGCGCTATTTCTATTGGTATTTGTATTGATCCATTTGTAGTGTAATAATGCTCATTGTCATTTCTGTATTATTTTTTATTTTTCGCTAACTGCTTATTTGCTATTACTTTTACCATCATATTTGTACATGTCATATTTGCTGATGTTGCTCTATTGTTGTTGTTGTTGTTTGCTGTTGTTGTTTTTGTCTCTCTGTCTAATCCCCCTCTTGTCCCCACAATTTCCCCCTCTGTCTTCTTTTTTTTTCTCTTTCTATCCCCTCCTGCTCCGGCCCGGCTGCACTAAATGATAATATAAATACATTTAATAAAGTCAAATACAAATAAGGCAACAAGAGAAGTATCCTACACTTCTCTTTTGTAAAGTAAATCTGAACAGCCGACATGGGCATCTACATCAACTATATGATTTGCCTGAGAAGCTGGACAGGACATATAAAAAAAAAAAAAAAAAAAAAAAAAAAAAAAGAGTTTCCAATAATTTGTACAATTTTATTTTTTTTGTGATAGAGTGATTGGAGCACATACTTGTTGGTCATTAAAAACATTCATGAAGTTTGGTTCTTTTATGAATTTATTATGGGTCTACTGAAAATGTGAGCAAATCTGCTGGGTCAAAAGTATACATACAGCAATGTTAATATTTGCTTACATGTCCCTTGGCAAGTTTCACTGCAATAAGGCGCTTTTGGTAGCCATCCACAAGCTTCTGCTTGAATTTTTGACCACTCCTCTTGACAAAATCGGTGCTATTAAGCTAAATTTGTTGGTTTTCTGACACGGACTTGTTTCTTCAGCATTGTCCACATGTTTAAGTCAGGACTTTGGGAAGGCCATTCTA
>NC_084561.2:13421323-13488823 GCF_033978685.3 Nerophis lumbriciformis
GGTCATGTTTCCAGGATGCAAGAGACAGGAAGCGGCTGAAGCTTTTAATTCTATGGACAAGGCAAAAAGCAAAGATTACGTGCCGCCCGGAAGTGCACGGAAAGCACGGGAAAAACTGTGCGAGTTAGCAACACAACAAACCTAAACAGTCTTTGACTAAGCTGGAGCATGTAGCGAGCGTTAAGCAAAACATGAACATACATCGACCTGCGCCGAGTGAACGGCGACACGGGTATAAAACCGGGCGGGATTAGCGGCGGCAGCAGGTGGGGACACTAATCAATAAACAGAAACTGCTGTGAGTGATCGGCGCATTTAAGAACCAGACTATAAACAAAGGAGTGAGTTCTGAACAAAGGCCCTAAGTAGAATTATATTCAGAAGTAACATTTCCTCATACTTTTGTATTTGTGTGAAACAATTGTTATACTTTTTTAATTAAACCTTAATTTAATTTGATGCACGTTTTGTACTAAAACAGATTTATGGGAAATATATATTTTTTGACGCAAAATAAAAATGTTAACATTGTTACAAAATACACTTATAAGTAGAGATGTCCGATTATATCGGGCTGCCGATATTATCGGCGGATAAATGCTTTAAAATGTAATATCGGAAATTATCGGTATCGGTTCCAAAAAGTAAAATTTATGACTTTTTAAAACGCGGCTGTACGGAGAGGTACACGGACGTAGGAAGAAGTACAGAGCGCCAATAAACCTTAAAGGCCCACTCACGTAATACCTACGGCTTTTCACACACACAAGTGAATGCAAGCCATACTTGGTCAACAGCCATACAGGTCACACTGAGGGTGGCCGTAAAAACAACTTTAACATTGTTACAAATATGCGCCACACTGTGAACCCACACCAAACAAGAATGACAAACACATTTCGGGAGAACATCCGCACCGTAACACAACATAAACACAACAGAACAAATACCCAGAACCCCTTGCAGCACTAACTCTTCCGGGACACTACAGTATACATCTACCCCCCCCACCTCAACCTCCTCATGCTCTCTCAGGGAGAGTATGTCCCAAATTCCAAGCTGCTGTTTTGAGGCATGTTAAAAAAAAATATGCACTTTGTGACTTCAATAACAAATATTGCATTTTTTTCCATAACTTGAGTTGATTTATTTTGGAAAACCTTGTTACATTGTTTAATGCATCCAGCGGGGCATCACAACAAAATTAGGCATAATAATGTGTTAATTCCACGACTGTATATATCGGTATCGGTTGATATCGGAATCGGTAATCAAGAGTTGGACAGTATCGGAATGTCGGATATCGGCAAAAAAGTCATTATCGGACATCTCCACTTATAAGCCTTCCCTAATTTATCCACGACCAGTATTGAAATCCAGTACCAGTGTGTTTCAAAACAAGAACTAACACTGTGCACCACAGACACCAATACACCTACGCATACTTGCCAACACTCCCGAATTTTCCGGGAGACTCCCGAAATTCAGCGCCTCTCCCGAAAAACTCCCGGGACAAATATTCTCCCGAAAATCTCCCGATTTTCAGCCGGAGCTGGAGGCCACGCCCCCTCCAGCTCCATGCGGACCTGAGTGAGGACAGCCTTTTTTCACAACGGGAGGACAACAGGGTGACAAGAACTAAATCATCCAGACTAGAGACAAATTGTATTATGTTTATCTTACCTAAAAATAAATATATTTATTAATTAAAAAAAATAAAAAAATAACTAAATACATTTTTACTATATTTTGCTAAAAACATCAAAATTAATTGTACTTTTATTTGTATTTTTTCTGACTCCTTATTACATCCAGCCATAGAATTAAAATAAACATATTTGAAATAATTAATTTTAAATTATCATAATAATTAATTTAAAATGACCATAT
The DNA here is from genome assembly GCF_033978685.3 of Nerophis lumbriciformis. Classification (NCBI taxonomy): domain Eukaryota; kingdom Metazoa; phylum Chordata; class Actinopteri; order Syngnathiformes; family Syngnathidae; genus Nerophis; species Nerophis lumbriciformis. The sequence continues at coordinate 13,423,214 of NC_084561.2, forward strand.
TTAATTATTAAAATAATTGCTTGTTTATCAACAACTTTAGCATTTTATTCATTACATTTTGAAGCTCTCAGAAGCCAAGTTATGTTATATTCCTTAAGATTTATTTATGCAAGTTTGAAGTATCAATTATCTAAACACAGTTTTGTTTGCATATTTTCAGGATATATATATATATATATATGAAATACTTGACTTGGTGAATTCTAGCTGTCAATATACTCCTCCCCTCTTAACCACGCTCCCAACCACGCCCCCCACCCTCCACCCCCCACCTCCCGAAATCGGAGGTCTCAAGGTTGGCAAGTATGCACCTACGTCATACATTTGTGTTAAAATTTCAGCATGTCATACATGAATAGATATTTTAAATGCACTTCTCCATGCAAAACGGGGCCCCCCACGGGCCCCGGGGCCCAACACATTGCGCGTGATCTGCGTAAAGGGCGTATAGTATAGTGTCCAATTTATCAAAGGGAAATCCCAAAGAGTCATTTGTCAAACAAGATATTCTTTCCTGGCAGGACATCAGAGACGAAGAGGAAGAACAATAACAGAAGACTAAAGAGAAAACCAGTAGAGGTTTAATATTATGACTAACAGCTTGTTGAGGTGTGCGCCTACGTCAGTCGGCACCGACGACCTGTTATTTTGTCACACCGCATTGCTTAGCTCCACTATTTTAGATCCAGTCTGTTTTTTTTTGTTTTGTTTTTTTGTCAGCTTGGTTTGAGGAAGAGAAAAAAAGATGTATCTGGCTGGTCGAGTACAAAGCCTTTTTTTTTTTTACTTTCTCTAAAGAAAAGAACCTTGCAATTAGAGGCCGCAGACATGTGTGCGCATCAGGAAAACGCGGGAGAAGCGAAGAAATCGCCAACTTTCACACCACGGTTGAGGGCGGGGGGGGAAAAAAAAAAATTGTAACGTCCGTAACAATAACACATTGGTTATGAGGACAGGGACAGAATACTGTGTACATCATTAAAAAAAGATGAAAGAAAGAGTGGGAAGACAAACAAGGCTGCAGAGGTATTGTTATTGTCTGTCCGCGAGACAGAAACAGCACCATTTTAACGTATAACATGCCTTTTAAAAAGAAAAAATAACTTTAAGGGAGTAAATATTGTATAAAAACAACACAATGAAATGTGCTACTAACAACTAAAGCAGTGTTATGAAGTAATGTACAGCATTCACTTTGGAGAGTGAATATCTACCCCAGCAGGCACAAGACAGGAATTGTGCAAATAGCCAATCTAAAAAGTTCACAGTGCCTTTAGAATAGAATAGAATAGAATAGAACACCTTTTATTGTCACTATACACAGGTACGATGAGATTAAAAGCAACTCCAGTATCAGTGCAACAGTCTATAAACATGCAACACATAGGAAGGAAAGAAAATAAATGGTGCACAGTTCAGTACCGAGAACAAATGTTCTGAATGTGTTGTTTAAATATTATACTATATACAAACCCCGTTTCCATATGAGTTGGGAAATTGTGTTAGATGTAAATATAAACGGAATACAATGATTTGCAAGTCATTTTCAACCCATATTCAGTTGAATATGCTACAAAGACCACATATTTGATGTTCAAACTGATAAACATTTTTTTTTTTTTTTTTGCAAATAATCATTAACTTTAGAATTTGATGCCAGCAACACGTGACAAAGAAGTTGGGAAAGGTGGCAATAAATACTGATAAAGTTGAGGAATGCTCATCAAACACTTATTTGGAAATTCCCACAGGTGAACAGGCAAATTGGGAACAGGTGGGTGCCATGATTGGGTATAAAAGTAGATTCCATGAAATGCTCAGTCATTCACAAACAATGATTTGACCAGGAAACCCCTAAAATTATGAACATTGTTGGTTGTTGAGGCATTAGTTTGACTCCAATCCACAAATAAATATTGTGAAAATACATTTACACCCCCCGCTGCCTCAGCAGAGCTACCAACATTATCAAGGACAGCTCCCACCCTGGCTTTGACCTGCTGCCCTCAGGAAGGCGCTACATGGTCGTAAATATATATATATATATATATATATATATATATATATAAACAGAGTGGACCGACACCAGCAGATGACATGGCACCCCAAACCATCACTGATTGTGGAAACTTTACACTAGACTTCAGGCAACGTGGATCCTGTGCCTCTCCTGTCTTCCTCCAGACTCTGGGACCTCGATTTCCAAAGGAAATGCAAAATTTGCATGGTTGGGTGATGGTTTGGGGTGCATGTCATCTGCTGGTGTCGGTCCACTCTGTTTCCTGAGATCCAGGGTCAACGCAGCCGTCTACCAGCAAGTTTTAGAGCACTTCATGCTTCCTGCTGCTGACCTGCTCTATGGAGATGGAGATTTCAAGTTCCAACAGGACTTGGCGCCTGCACACAGCGCAAAATCTACCCGTGCCTGGTTTACGGACCATGGTATTTCTGTTCTAAATTGGCCCGCCAACTCCCCTGACCTTAGCCCCATAGAAAATCTGTGGGGTATTGTGAAAAGGAAGACCCAAAAACGCAGAAGAGTTGAAGGCCACTATCAGAGCAACCTGGGCTCTCATAACACCTGAGCAGTGCCAGAAACTCATCGACTCCATGCCACGCCGCATTAACGCACTAATTGAGGCAAAAGGAGCTCCAACCAAGTATTGAGTATTGTACATGCTCATATTTTTCATTTTCATACTTTTCAGTTGGCCAACATTTCTAAAAATCCCTTTTTTGTATTAGCCTTAAGTAATATTCTAATTTTGTGACACACGGAATTTTGGATTTTCATTTGTTGCCACTTCAAATCATCAAAATTAAATGAAATAAACATTTGAATGCATCAGTCTGTGTGCAATGAATAAATATAATGTACAAGTTACACCTTTTGAATGCAATTACTGAAATAAATCAAGTTTTTCAAAATATTCTAATTTACTGGCTTTTACCTGTATATATATATTACACACACACACACACACACACACACACACACACACACACACACACACACACACACATATACAGCCCGGCCCCCGGCCAAATGTTTTTAACCCAATGCAGCTCCCGAGTCAAAAAGTTTACGGACCCCTGCTGTAGACATTAACTTGGACCTGGTAGTACTTGTTTTTGTTTTTTAATGTCCTACATTGTATTACATTTCACTGTGCAATATGTTAGTATGTTGAATGATTGCATGGTGTTTTAAGGGACAAGAGTTGGGAATTTGCATTGGCTATAAACCCTCTGTACAGCACTTAAGTTACATTAATTGTTTTGGAACTACATCGTCCCTATTCAAATAAAAAAAATGTTTCCACTTTAGTTTTGAATCCCATTGTAATACAGGACATTTCATTTGTTTTCAAATACTTGACAATAATGTTTGTCATGTGTGGCCAGAATAAAAGTACCAGCGTTTTTATAACTTTGTCTGATGTGAATCTGTTGATGAATGTGATTACTCAAGTCACTTTTTACATTTTTTTTTATTACTTTGCTCTCATACAAAACGTAGTTTAATATAAAACTATTTGCTGCAATCACAAAGAGACATTTTGTTCTGGTCTAATATATAGCATTTATTTTTTTCCTCCATCACAGACATCAGAAGTTACAAGTGCTGATTTGACTGTCTCTGAGCAAGATTACCCAAAAAGACTTCTCTCAAAAACATCAATTCATAGATCTTTTTGCGACAACTAATTCTGTCCGGGGTCACAGGTGAGCTGGATCCTATCTTTGTACTGATCACCAGTCACTTACTACTACTCACACGACCTGGTGTAACGGAGACCAGCCATTGAGGCTGTGATTGGTGTACGTTGGTTAACCCCGCTTTCTATCACCTCAAGAGCTTGCGCTGGACATCGGGTTGACAACTTTTAGCTCAGTGCCTAACACTCTCGACTCTAATTCGGTGGACCCAGGTTCAAGCCCTGGGCGGAACGGATGCAGACTAAAACACTACACACAGGAAAACACCAAAAAACTCCAAATAAGTCACGGCGTGATGTGACACGTGTCGTTGTTGAGTGTCTGTACTGTCTGGAGCTCAGCAGAGTAACCATGTAATACTCTTCCATATCAGTAGGTGGCAGCCGGTAGATAATTGCTTTGTAGATGTAGGGAACAGCGGGAGGCAGTGTGCAGGTGTCTAATGCTTAAACCAAAAATAAACAAAAGGTGAGTGCCCCTAAGAAAAGGCATTGAAGCTTAGGGAAGGCTATGCAGAACAAAAGTAAAACTGAACTGGCTACAAAGTAAACAAAAACAGAATGCTGGACGACAGCAAAGACTTACTGTGGAGCAAAGACGGCGTCCACAATGTACATCCCGAACATGACATGACAATCGACAATGTCTCCACGAAGAAGGATAAAAACAACTGAAATATTCTTGATTGCTAAAACAAAGTAGATGCGGGAAATATCGCTCAAAGGAAGACATGAAACTGCTACAGGAAAATACCAAAAAAAGAGAAAAAGACATCAAAATAGGAGCGCAAGACAAGAACTAAAACACTACACACAGGAAAACTGCAAAAAACTCCAAATGAGTCACGACGTGATGTGACAGGTCGTGACAGTACACCTACTTTGAGACAAGAGCTATAGTGATGGATGGTTGGTTATGGTTTGAATTCATATCCAACACTTGCGAGAACAACTTTTTATTGTCAATATCGGCTACTGAGTTTGTTTTTTTAATGATTTCTGCTTGTGGTGTGCCCCAGGATTCTTTCAATGAAAAGAATGTGCTTTGTCTCATAAAATGTTGAAAAACACTGCCCTAATAGACCAACTTTCGAGGTTTTGCTGTAAATAACTCTCTCCACAGCCGTGTTTGGCTTTTGGGAAACTAAAAACAAAAGATAACAGTGACAATTTAAAACAAAAACTACTTAACTGTATCTGTGATGGTAGAGACCTTATAATGTGGACCAAAGACAAACATTGATGACATTTGTTTAACACAAGACTAATGCATAACAGTGCCTACGTTTTCAAGTGTCTGCAATAAAAGGTATGTCTATGATTTCCCGAGCACAAAAATGAAGTCTGTCCAAAGTAGCCAGATGGTTCTGCGGCTACCTCGCCGCTCTCTCACTTTCAGCACCTCCCGTCATCTGCACTCTCTGCTCTCCTTCACGTGTCACTTTTTTTTTTTTTTTTTTTGATACGCAGGGGTGAGGGCCATAGCAGGCAGAGATTTGGCTCGGCGAGATGTTTGCTTTATCATCGATTTTCCTAATCCAAAACCGCTCCACGGATAAAAGCGTGCCAAATTCCCCCAGATCAGTCCTTTCGAGGCATTTTGCCAATAAGTAGTTAATCAAGGTCTGCAGTCAGTAGAAATACTTTTGAGAACATTTGCTTGGCTTGTATTTTTGCAGAAAGAAGTTTAAAGGCCTACTGAAATGCGATTTCCTTATTTAAACGGGGATAGCAGGTCCATTCTATGTGTCATACTTGATCATTTCGCGATATTGCCATATTTTTGCTGAAAGGATTTAGTAGAGAACATCGACGATAAAGTTCGCAACTTTTGGTCGCTGATAAAAAAAAGCCTTGCCTGTACCGGAAGTAGCAGACGAGTAGCGTGACGTCACAGGTTGTGGAGCTCCTCACATCTGCACATTGTTTACAATCATGGCCACCAGCAGCGAGAGCGATTCGGACCGAGAAAGCGACGATTTCCCCATTAATTTGAGCAAGGATGAAAGATTTGTGGATGAGGAAAGTGAGAGTGAAGGACTAGAGGGCAGTGGGAGCGATTCAGATAGGGAAGATGCTGTGAGAGGCGGGTGGGACCTGATATTCAGCTGGGAATGACTAAAACAGTAAATAAACACAAGACATATATATACTCTATTAGCCACAACACAACCAGGCTTATATTTAATATGCCACAAATTAATCCCGCATAACAAACACCCCCCCCCCCCCGTCCTTACAACTCAACACCTGCACAACACACTCAATCCCACAGCCCAAAGTACCGTTCACCTCCCCAAAGTTCATACAGCACATATATTTCCCCAAAGTCCCCAAAGTTACGTACGTGACATGCACATAGCGACACGCACGTACGGGCAAGCGATCAAATGTTTGGAAGCCGCAGCTGCACGCGTACTCACGGTACCGCGTCTGCGCATCCAACTCAAAGTCCTCCTGGTAAGAGTCTCTGTTGTCCCAGTTCTCCACAGGCCAATGGTAAAGCTTGACTGTCATCTTCCGGGAATGTAAACAATGAAACACCGGCTGTGTTTGTGTTGCTGCAGTCGGCCGCAATACACCGCTTCCCACCTCCAGCTTTCTTCTTTGCTGTCTCCATTGTTCATTGAACAAATTGCAAAAGATTCACCAACACAGATGTCCAGAATACTGTGGAATTTTGCGATGAAAACAGACGACTTAATAGCTGGCCACCATGCTGTCCCAAAATGTCCTCTACAATCCGTGACGTCACGTGTCGGCGTCATCATACCGAGACGTTTTCAGCAGGATATTTCGCATGAAATTTAAAATTGCACTTTAGTAAACTAACCCGGCCGTATTGGCATGTGTTGCAATGTTAAGTTTCCATCATTGATTTATAAACTATCAGACTGCGTAGTCGGTAGTAGTGGGTTAAAGTATATACATTCCCCCTCTGTCTTCATTTTTTTCCCTCTTTCTATCCCCTCCTGCTCCGGCCCGGCTGCACCAAATGATAATATAAATCCATTTAATAAAGTCAAATACAAATAAGGCAACAAGAGAAGTATTCCACACTTCTCTTTTGTAAACTAAATTTGTACAGCCAATATGGGCATCTACATCAACTATATGATTTGCCTGAGAAGCTGGACAGGACAAAAAAATTAATAAATAAAAACATTTTTTTTTAAATTAAAATCCTGCACTCTTTCGCCCTTCTTGATTACAGTATTTTTCGGAGTATAAGTCGCACCGGAGTATAAGTCGCAGCGGCCGAAAATGCATAATAAAGAAGGAAAAAAAACATATATTAGTCGCACTGGAGTATAAGTCGCATTTTTGGGGGGAAATTTATTTGATAAAACCCAACACCAAGAATAGACATTTGAAAGGCAATTTAAAATAGATAAAGAATAGTGAACAACAGGCTGAATAAGTGTACGTTATATGAGGCATAAATAACCAACTGAGAACGTGCCTGGTATGTTAACGTAACATATTATGGTAAGAGTCGTTCAAATAACTATAACATATAGAACATGCTATACGTTTACCAAACAATCTGTCACTCCTAATCGCTAAATCCCATGAAATCTTATACGTCTAGTCTCTTACGTGAATGAGCTAAATAATATTATTTGATATTTTACGGTAATGTGTTAATAATTTCACACATAAGTCGCTCCTGAGTATAAGTCACACCCCCCAAACTATGAAAAAAACTGCGACTTATAGTCCGAAAAATACGGTACCTCTTGAGGAACTCTGAAGAAATGTTTATTCTTTTTGCGATTTGAGCGGTTCGAACAGCCTAAAACAACGCAAGCAGAGGGCATTTTTGATTCGAGAAAGGTAAAATATTGCCCAGAACTCTTTCACAACAGACACTCGCTTGAGCACCACTTTTGAGTCTTGCATATTCAATAAATAAATAAATAAAAACATTTTAAAAAAAAAATTAAAATTCTGCACTCTTTCGCCCTTCTTGATTACAGTATTTTTCGGAGTATAAGTCGCACCGGAGTATAAGTCGCACCGGCCGAAAATGCATAATAAAGAAGGAAAAAAACATATATAAGTCGCACTGGAGTATAAGTCGCATTTTTGGGGGGAAATTTATTTGATAAAACCCAACACCAAGAATAGACATTTGAAAGGCAATTTAAAATAAATAAAGAATAGTGAACAACAGGCTGAATAAGTGTACGTTATATGAGGCATAAATAACCAACTGAGAACGTGCCTGGTATGTTAACGTAACATATTATGGTAAGAGTCGTTCATATAACTATAACATATAGAACATGCTATACGTTTACCAAACAATCTGTCACTCCTAATCGCTAAATCCCATGAAATCTTATACGTCTAGTCTCTTACGTGAATGAGCTAAATAATATTATTTGATATTTTACGGTAATGTGTTAATAATTTCACACATAAGTCGCTCCTGAGTATAAGTCGCACCCCCGGCCAAACTATGAAAAAAACTGCGACTTATAGTCCGAAAAATACGGTACCTCTTGAGGAACTCTGAAGAAATGTTTATTCTTTTTGCGATTTGAGCGGTTCGAACAGCCTAAAACAACGCAAGCAGAGGGCATTTTTGATTCTAGAAAGGTAAAATATTGCCCAGAACTCTTTCACAACAGACGCTCGCTTGACCACCACTTTGAGTCTTGCATATTCAACGAGCCAACAGTGAAGTCATGTGAATACAAGAATTGGAAGATATTGGCAATAAAATACTGCAGAAATTATTGTATTTAATTAGGATTATAACAGTACCAGGGATTAGAGCAACCAGGCTTTCATGAATTAGACCTTTTATTTTCATGTCTGTTACGTAAAGTCTACATCGAACTGATCTTGTACCCTTGAGTAATGTTTTAGACAGCATTCAGTAAACGTGTACTATTTAATATTTACAGTGGTACAAGTTTGGGTTGTTAAACTGCCTTCATTGTGTTCTAGGTGACAAACGATCATTGGCACTAACCACACTTCGCATCCCAATGACCACATTGATCAAACATCAAGGACTTTGTGCGAGTCTTATTTTTAAAACACGAACGTTGCCAACTTGTTTTGTAGCTATTTAATTTAGTAGTCTCAGACATTTTGAACAAAAAAAAAACATTTCACTCAGTCTTGGCAAAACATCCACAGCAAAGATTTAGACATATATTGATGCACTGCTTGTTTAGAACTTCAGTTTTATTAAAGTTAAGTTAAAGTTAAAGTACCAATGATTGTCACACACACACTAGGTGTGGCGAAATTATTCTCTGCATTTGACCCATCACCCTTGATCACCCCCTGGGAGGTGAGGGGAGCAGTGGGCAGCAGCGGTGGCTGCGCCCGGGAATCATTTTGGTGATTTAACCCCCAATTCCAACCCTTGATGCTGAGTGCCAAGCAGGGAGGTAATGGGTCCCATTTTTTTTATAGTCTTTGGTATGACTCGGCCGGGATTTGAACTCCCAACCTACCGATCTCAGGACGGACACTCTAACCACTAGGCCACTGAGTATTACACTGGGAAGTAAAGCCTATCGGAATAATATATACCGTATTTTTCGGACTATAAGTCGCAGTTTTTTTTCATAGTTTGGCAGGGCTCCAGTGCAACTTATATATGTTTTTTTCCTTCTTTATTATGCATTTTCGGCAGGTGCGACTTATACTCCGAAAAATACGGTACATATACATATATACATATATACATACATACATACATACATACATACATATATATATATATATATTTTTTTTTTTTTTTATCAGTATCCTTGTCGAGCTAAATGCACGTATAACAACATCTATTTTATTGACAATGTTGGCAAACAGTAAGCAGAAGATAAGTGGTAAATACACACAAGGAGAAGGATAATCTGGGGGTTGACCTGGTGAACACTACTGAGAAACATAAAGGAGATTATCCACACAGTGCAGAGTTTGTGTGTGTGTGTGTGAGAGTGTGTGTGTGTGTGTGTGTGTGTGTGTGTGTGTGTGTGTGTGTGTGTGTGTGTGTGTGTGTGATTATTTTGCATCTGAATGCATCGAGGGCTGATGTGCATTATAGTGCGCTGTATATGTTATCGCCTATGAGATACAGATGAATTATGAGGATTATCCATTGAGCTTCACAAAAAGTCGTTGAGAAATAGCATTTAGTAGCCTCTGACCTCCGACTTCATAGAATAGAAAGTACTTTATTGATCCCTGCGGGAAATTCAGCACCACAGTTCGCTCACAATAAACAATAAACACTTAGGTTTTTTTTTTTACATGTGAATAATATAAATACAGTCTCTTATACAGCATTATTCACGTGTGAATAATATAAATAAATAGGCTTCAAAGGTTCATGCAACTCGCTGAAGTTTTTTCCAATGAAAATAAAATGCATATATAGTGTCTCCGTGAGTATGTGTGTTATGATGTCATTTATTTAAATACATTGTGAGAATTAATTCTATAAAACAGAGGTGGCTGTTTTTTCATTCACCTCAGCATGTTCTGAAAACTAAATTTAAAAGTGTTTGACCCTAAACAATATTTTGCTTGTGGCCATGTTTTGGTGTTTAATATTACTTATGATGATCTTATAATGAAGGGCTCCCACACAACTCTAAACCTAATGTCATTTCCCTACATACATACTGTACACTCAGCATGTTTACATGCATTAAACAAATAATTATTGATTCAATTTGGTTGAAACTACATTTAGGATTTAGCACGCAACTTAAAATGTCTCCAAAATTTTGTATGGAAAAAACTTGTATACGTTTTTTGACTTTTTAAAGATGATGGTGAGACTTTGTATAGATGATGTAATTATAAGCCAGTCCCGTTTTGAATGTATACACTCCCATGCATCGATTATTGTATCCGCTGTTGTAAGCACCTGCCAGTCTTCCCAATGTGATAACCAGGAAACACAAGCGATGGAACGTTCCATAATCACGAATCCCACAATATTTAAAATGTTTATGTCTTAGTTTTAACAATAATGTACTTCACCAAGTGTTCCAACCAGTTGCATCATTAGGCTTTTTTAAGGGGGCCAAAGAGGTAAGAGTACTGATAAATACCGGTATCGATAGGGAATATCTGTAAGGTTATTGTACCGATAAAATATTAACGAAATACATCCCTACTTACAGTCTAGTGTTGTCACGATACCAATATTTTGGTACCGGTACCAAAATTATTTCGACATTTTTTGGTACTTTTCAAAATAAAGGGGACCACAAAGAAATTGCATTATTGGCTTTATTTTAACAAAAAATCTTAGGGTACATTAAACATATGTTTCTTATTGCAAGTTATTTGTCCTTGAATAAAATAGTGAAAATACAAGACAACTTGTCTTTTATTAGTAAGTAAACAAACAAAGGCTCCTAATTAGTCTGCTGACATATGCAGTAACATATTGTGTCATTTTCCATTCTATTATTTTGTCAACATTATTAAGGACAAGTGGTAGAAAATGAATTATTTATCTACTTGTTCATTTACTGTTAATATCTGGTTACTTTCTCTTTCAACATGTTCTATCTACACTTCTGTTAAAATGCAATAATCACTTATTCTTCTGTTGTTTGGATGCTTTACATTAGTTTTGGATACCACAAATTTGGTAATTTCAATCCGATACAGGATCATACATCGGTCATATTTTCCTGAGTTTATAAACATAATATAAATTGTTTAGAAACAAAAGAAGATGTTGTGATGCCAAAGACTATCGACATAATCATAGTAGTATCGACCAGATATGCTACTACGGACCGGTACTTTTCAGAGGCGGTATAGTACCAAATATGATTCATTAGTATCGCGGTAGTATACTAATACCAGTATACCGTACAACCCTATTACAGTCTAACACAAAAGCTAAAATATTTTTTTCCTCCTATATACTGATGTACATTGAATTGTTTTTAGCATATTTAATGTGCATTATGTATCATTAGCATTATTTTTTTTAATTGTTTTTTATTTTATTTTTTTTAAATGTATCTCCTTCATTGATGTGCTTCTTTGATCAATAGACAATTAAACCTCGGAAACCAAACACACATTTACACACCAATGCCTGAGAAGGAGCAGGATGAAGAAAAATCTTATATTTTCCTGCCCCCTTCAACGTAGTCTTATTCAATGGATATCATACAAACCAAACAAATACTGTATATCCAAATATAATGAAAACAAACAAAAAACACACACAAAAAAAACACAAGTGCATAACTTCATGAAGTACAAACCGAACATCATCATTATCATTAGCATTCTTTCATTTTGCATGGAAAAGGTCTGGACAGCCCTGTTCTGAAATGTTACATACTGTATTCTGCCCTCTCTTATATACAATTTAGACGTGAAAGACACACTTTAACAAACTAAAAGTTCATGTTTAGGCCCCGTTTACACTACGCCGGATAAGGTTATCCAGGGTAAATCCCACCTAACCTTAACCCCTCCCCCCCGTCCACCGGCACAACGCAACTTAGTACGCATGCGCGGAAAATGCGCACGTCATAGTCACCTCCAGTGTTGCTTTGTGTGCAAGTTCTTAAATTTAACTTATCTGAACAATATTCAGTGTTGTGGTATTTCAATTAACTGGAATCCAGTGTGCTGTGGGGCCCTATTGTAGTGAATCATACCTGAGACATCATCAATTAATCAAATCTTTACTAGATACGTAAACAATGTGATAAAGAACATTTTACATCAATCAAACTAGGGATGTAGCTATCTGGTCAGGACACTCCTCACTCTTTTGCCTTCACCTTCATTGTCCATTCCTTTTTGGTGACTTTATATACTCTGGACCTAGACGTTGAGTCCGCGACATACATGGCGGACAATAACTAATAAATAAGTCTGCTTTGCCAGTCCTAAAGCCTTCGCCGTTTTCCGTAGTTTCCCCTCGACGGCCAGGTAATACAAAGCATTCTCCTTGTCTCTCCTTCGACAAATGGACAAAGTTTTTCAGTAAGTAGAATCACAGCTGACCTGGACATTTGAAAGTTCTCTTGCCATCTGAGAAATGTTGTATCCCAAATAGCTGCAATCGCTTTCTCTTATGGTATTCATGTGTGATTTCCACAAGCGTCTGTACATGTAGAAGAAGGAAAAACACAGGTTTCCAGTGGTTAACTCAGAGTTACGAAACCGCTTTATTATGAAGCTGGCTGTGGCGCGTTCTTTCTGGCGTCACTTCATGTGTGGGGCACGGTCTTTCTGGCGTCACTTCCTCTCCGAACTCAGTTTGTAAACGATCAATGAGTCCATACAAAGCTAAGTGCCGGAGTTTCAAGAAATACGCGGTGCACTTAGCCGTGTAAAAATGTGTCCGAGGAGGGGGACCTTAACCCTTGTGTAATGTTCATATTGTTGTTACTCAGCCAGCGTTTGTGGGTCTGATGGACCTGTTGCATTTTGTGGCTTTTAATGCCTCACAATCAAACACTTATATTTTAAAATACTGAACAGATGTTTACCTTATCCCAATAAACGGGGCTTAGGCTAAATAATTATTTGTTTAAGGGGTTAATCGACTTAGTGTAGACATGGCCTTAGAACAGATGTTTACCTTACCCCAATAAACATCAGTATTTTAACATAAAAGTGTTTGATTGTGAGGCATTAAAAGCCACAAAATGCAACGGGTCCATCGGACCCACAAACGCTGGCTGAGTAACAACAATTTCTCTGCCAGTTTCTGCATCCCACGGGGATTCTTCTTTTGTGTTTCTGCACAAGGTTGCAACATTGTTTGTCAACACTGTCTGCTCTCATTTTCTCGCACATTTGACCCTCTGATGTTCTGTGTACCTACACTCTGTCCTCCTCCTGTATAGGCCTGCAGTGTGTTTGTGTGTGTGTGTGTGTTTGTGTGGTACACAGAACATCAATTTCCACACTTATATTAACCCCGGGTCCAGTGGACCCGGACATCTTATATGTATGTATGTAATAGAAATGTGTAGGGGGGTGTATGGTGTGTGTGTGTGGTCATTATATATGTATTCTGATATATGTTCTTCACAGAAAATGAGCCAAAGTCAGTGAGTCTCAGTTTGAAAAAATAATTAATTGTATCATTTTTCTTTTAATAAAAAATGAAAACGGGTTCCACAGACCCAATACCACACAAGGGTGGTTTAGTGTTACTGAAACGGGGCTTAGGCTAAATAATTATTCGTTTAAGGGGTTAAACGACTTAGTGTAGACATGGCCTTAGAAGGCAATAAAAGAACCTGCCTAACAAACTTTGTGAAAAAGGCAGGTTTTCCCCGAGAAGACGGAGAGGTGTGACTTGAACCAGTCAAGTGCTTTATTAGGAAGAATCCGATTGATTTCCTGTCAGAAGCCGTCCATTCTGATAGGATCGATGCAGACGTGGAAGAAGGTTGAACTAGAAAAAGCTGAAGAAGCGAGATCCTCCTTGGAGTTGTCTCTCATCCTAACCCTTTGCGTGCAGCCGGCCAACTTACTTGGAGCGGTCCACTTAAAGGCCCACTGAAACCCACTACTACACAGTCTGATAGTTTATATATCAATGATGAAATCTTAACATTGCAACACATGCCAATACGGCCGGGCTAGCTTACTAAAGTGCAATTTTAAATTTTGCGACGAAATATCCTGCTGAAAACGTTTCGGTATGATGACGTCTGCGCGTGACGTCACGGATTGTAGAGGACATTTTGGGACAGCATGGAGACCAGCTATTAAGTCGTCTATTTTCATCGCAAAATTCTACAGTTTTCCGGACATCTGTGTTGGTGAATCTTTTGCAATTTGTTCAATGAACAATGGAGACAGCAAAGAAGAAAGCTGTAGGTGGGAAGCGGTGTATTGCGGCCGACTCCAGCAACACAAACACAGCCGGTGTTTCATTGTTTACATTTCCGAAAGATGCCAGTCAAGCTTTACCATTGGCCTGTGGAGAACTGGGACAACAGAGACTCTTACCAGGAGGACTTTGAGTTGGATACGCAGACGCGGTACCGTGAGTATGCAGCTGCGGCTTCCAAACATTTGATCGCTTGCCCGTACGTGCGTGCCGCTATGTACATGTCACGTACGTAACTTTGGGGACTTTGGGGAAATATATGTGCTGTATGAACTTTGGGGAGGTGAACGGTACTTTGGGCTGTGGGATTGAGTGTGTTGTGCGGGTGTTTGAGTTGTATTGGCGGGTTATATGGACGGGAGAGGGGAGGTGTTTGTTATGCGGGATTAATTTGTGGCATATTAAATATAAGCCTGGTTGTGTTGTGGGTAATAGAGTATATATATGTCTTGTGTTTATTTACTGTTTTAGTCATTCCCAGCTGAATATCAGGTCCCACCCGCCTCTCACAGCCTCTTCCCTATCTGAATCGCTCCCACTGCCTTTAGTCCTTCACTCTCACTTTCCTCATCCACAAATCTTTCATCCTTGCTCAAATTAATTCTTGGTCCGAATCGCTCTCGCTGCTGGTGGCCATGATTGTAAACAATGTGCGGATGTGAGGAGCTCCACAACCTGTGACGTCACGCTACTCGTCTGCTACTTCCGGTACAGGCAAGGCATTTTTATCAGCGACCAAAAGTTGCAAACTTTATCGTCGATGTTCTCTACTAAATCCTTTCAGCAAAAATATGGCAATATCGCAAAATGATCAAGTATGACACATAGAATGGACCTGCTATCCCCGTTTAAATAAGAACATCACATTTCAGTAGGCCTTTAATAAAAAATGAAAACGGGTCCCACAGACCTGAACACCACACAAGGGTGGTTTAGTGTGGCTGAAACGGGGCTTAGGCTAAATAATTATTCGTTTAAGGGGTTAAACGACAGTGTAGACATGACCTTAGAAGGCAATAATAGAACCTGCCTAACAAACTTTGTGAAAAAGGCAGGTTTTCCCGGAGAAGACGGAGAGGTGTGACTTGAACCAGTCAAGTGCTTTATTAGGAAGAATCCGATTGATTTCCTGTCAGAAGCCGTCCATTCTGATAAGATCGATGCGGACGTGGAAGAAGGTTGAACTAGAAAAAGCTGAAGAAGCGAGATCCTCCTTGGAGTTGTCTCTCATCCTAACCCGTTAGGTGCAGCCAGCCAACTTACTTGGAGCTGTCCACTTAAGTATTTACCAGCGGGTCTTCGTCCTTATTCGACGAAGACCCAGGCTGCAATTAAGATACTTCTGTAGGTGCTCTGAAAGCGTAATTGATAGTTGGCGCCAAACAAAGCTGATCGGAAGTTGACAGCTTCCTTTGCAAGGTACCCCTTCAACCTCTGACCCCCCCGCCCCCATCGGGAGCCAGATATAGGTGGGCTTCGACTGCTTGTTAATGAATTCAAAGACAATGCATGTCCGCCGTGCTCCCACGGGAGTTGATTTCATCTTCTTAATGATTGGCCTTGTGAACCCTGGCTCAGAAATTGCCACTATTTTTTATTATAACTTAGGGTATCCTATTAAAAATACCTTCAAATGAGAGGTTTTAGCACTTGCACAGTACTGCATGTCACTGACTGACTGGAACAAAAGGCATTACTGTATTTTCACTGAAGCCTTTAAAAATGTCGACGTGTATAAAAAAGACATGTGAAAACCGACTGTAGATACAGTACACCCTCTAAAATATGATTTACAGCAGGAAGCCATACATCATATCGTAAAAACCTAGTAAAAAAAAAAGGTGCAATGGATGACAGACGGACTGTTATGTCACCTCGAATAATAACTAAAAACCGTGGCAAAGGCAGCCGAGTGTCTGCCGCTATCGCTCTATGAGGTCTGGCAGACCCCAAAAACCACAACAAGACACGTTTCTGACAGCTGCATGATCAGTGGCTTGTGGGAAAACAAGCAACAGACTGCAAGAGTCGCTTTTATCTAAGAAGATAATATTTTAGCAGAGACAATTCGAGGGATAGAGAGGGGAAATGTAATAGCTGCAAAAAAATGAAGGTAAAATATTGGCACACAGACATCCATTGACTATTGTAGGTTTAATAAAAGGGGGGCCCCTCTCTACATGCACTGTGTGTAAGGACCCTTGGAGTGCATAAAAAAATAAATAGATACATATAGAGATGTCCGATAATGGCTTTTTTGCCGATATTCCGATATTATCCAACTCTTAATTACCGATTCTGATATCGACCGATACCGATATACACAGTCGTGGAATTAACACATTATTATGCCTAATTTTGTTGTGATGCCCCGCTGGATGCATTAAACAATGTAACAAGGTTTTCCAAAATAAATCAACTCAAGTTATGGGAAAAAAAAAATGCCAACATGGCACTGCCATATTTATTATTGAAGTCACAAAGTGCATTATTTTTTTTAACATGCCTCAAAACAGCAGCTTGGAATTTGGGACAGGAGGAGGTTGAGGGGTTAAATATTGTAGCGTCCCGGAAGAGTTAGTGCTGCAAGGGGTTCTGGGTATTTCTTCTGTTGTGTTTATGTTGTGTTACGGTGCGGATTTTCTCCCGAAATGTGTTTGTCATTCTTGTTTGGTGTGGGTTCACAGTGTGGCGCATATTTGTAACAGTGTTAAAGTTGTTTATACGGCCACCCTCAGTGTGACGTGTATGGCTCTTGACCAAGTATGCAGGCATTCACTTGTGAGTGTGAAAAGCCGTAGATATTATGTGATTGGGCCGGCACGCAAAGGCAGTGCCTTTAAGGTTTATTGCCGCTCTGTACTTCTCCCTACGTCCGTGTACCACTCCATACAGTGGCGTTTTAAAAAGTCATAAATTGTACATTTTGAAACCGATACCTATAATTTCCGATATTACATTTTAAAGCATTTATCGGCCAATAATATCGGCAATCCGATATTATCGGACATCTCTAGATCCAAAGATTTATTTCTATAAATATATACAAATTTAAAAGTATCCGTGGCGTGCATCATTTTGCATAAAGAAGCCTATGTAAATTGTCAATTAATGAATGACAGGGAATTTCAGATGTAATTTTACCCCAACTGTATTCCTAGCCCCTTCCTGCTCCTTCACTGATAGGAATATATAGCTAATTTCACTGCGAATGTCACTCTTTTTTTACCTTTGGCGCGCAGCGTTCATGCTGGGCTGGAGATGTGTCAGGAAGATTTGAAAATGTATGTTTTAAATTATGCTACATTTCTTATTTTGCACACAAAAAAGTTTGTATTCCCCATGAATGTGTTTTAGTACACAGATTAAATGGAACATTTGCATATTTGCAAAAATCAAATCCTCCACACGACACCTCCGCTCCGGACAGGTTAACCTCCTCCAACCTCCGAGGACAAAGCTACGAACAATGGGAGACCGGGCTTTCTGCTCCGCCGCTCCCAGTCTGTGGAACGCTCTCCCTGACCACCTGAGGGCACCACAGACTGTGGATGCTTTTAAAAAAAGGCTTAAAAACCCTTCTTTTAAAAAAAAAAAGCCTTTTTTTTTTTTTAGATATATGCATACTAGTTCTAGTTATTAGGCTGTTTTAGATTTTATTTTCATTATTTTTATTTTTTTTATTTTTTTTAATACACTGTAGCACTTTGGAGGTTGCTTACTCAATGTAAAGTGATTTTTACAAATAAATTATATTATTATTATTATTATTATTATTATTTGTGTACACACATGTTGCCCATCATCCAGAATCCCTATGTGAGACAAAAACACATTTCTTACTACCGTATTTTCAGGACTATAGGGCCGCACCCATTACATTTTTGGAAACAATTTTTTTTTTACCATACATTAGCCGCACCGGACTATAAGCCATAGATATACAAATTGCAAAATTACTTATTTATATTTATTCCGTAAATATTTATTTAAATAGCTTAATTGTTTCCAAACGGTGCCTGTAACAAGGCAGTAAAACAGTAAAAAACAAACAAAACAGAATCCATCCCCATGGAACCACTAGCTGCGGAAGCTAGCTATCCAATCAGCTAAACAAACACAATAACTCCACGGTGACGTTTTAGTGAGTTTACTGAGGAATTTGTTAAACTAGAACAATACAAAAAGGATGCCATTGTAAGTTAATAATACTAACACAGACACTCGTAAATGTGTCAGCATATTAGCTAATGCTAAAGACGCTAGCTTGATTACATTAAGGTAGCGCGTACAAATATGCATGAAAACACTCCTGCGGACACCACACATGGGACGGTTTAGTAAGTATAAACAGTTTTAGTTATATTGTAAAACGTACAAACGTTGCTTGGAGTGATGAATGAAGAATCCATACGGGTAGAAAGGCTACGTAAGATTTAAAGACGCAACGGCATCTGTATTTCCAGTTCCAAGCTTCAAACAGCTGGTAACACTGTAGGCATTGTGGAGAATGCATATATGTTTAAGAGTTATTTCTTTATTCATAGTCATGTTTGGCGCAGCTAGTATCTTTCCATGTATACTCTGTATACCAGTTTCTCTTTGTCTACAGAGGTCTGTGTAGTGTTTTAGGCATTGGAATGTGAAAAGGATGCATCCCCCTCCTTATCTTATCAGTGTTGGGAAAGGAGAAGGCATTCATTTTTGGGGGGACTGATTTCCGATTCAAGAAGTAGTTTATTTCCGTTTGAATGTTAGACCATCCCGAGATGACGGTATGACTGTATTGATGTGGGCTGGTCTCCTGAAGCTTCAGTAAAACTTGATAATATTCCTATTCTGTCTTGATGGTCCTTCTTACTCAGCATACATGTCATCGAAAGAACTTGGGATTGACCAGTGACTTTAATTCCCTGAGAGGGAATACTGGCCAGACGCAACAGCATTCACCCAGCAGCACCTGCATTGAGTCAACTCGTCCAAAAGATAGCACCATAGCACAAACAATAACACAATTTCAAAGTATTTGCATGTGTTTAATGAAAACAATTTGTTATACCGCCATCAGCAAAGAAAAATCCGTAAATTAGCTGCACCGTTTTATAAGCCACAGGGTTCAAAGCGTAGAAAGAAAGTAGCAGCCTATAGTCTAGAATTTAAAGTAAATAGTAAAAAATTGCTAGTATGAGGCAGCTGTTATGCAGGTAATCGGGATCCATCTATTCTGCCTATAAAATGTTTTAAGAACATTTGAAAATAGCCAACAACTCTCCATTTACAAGCCGTGACCTGCATATTGTCCAGCTATAGAAACATTGTTTTTGTAAGAGCTAACACAGAGGAACTACTTTTCTAGCATCATGACACTTTACCTTACTCACACTGTTCCCCCGACCATTGGCGAGTATCCAGCTTCTGGCTAGTTTGAGCTGCTGATTACGTTGGTCGCGGCATGCCATAAAATAAAGAAAATGGAATACAGCAATTTTTTGTTGCTGCTGTATTGGCTTGGCGTTAGTAAAAGTTAACGTTAGGTTATAAATCATGCATCTTATCCGTACAGAAGAAGGTTGCGGGACCAAGCCGGGATGTTGGTCACTTTTAAAAATCAACAGGCTCCCAACATGATACTGAATCTTAACAGAACGCAGCATACAACCTGACAACATTGCAAGGGAGCGTTTTTTTTTCTTATTTCTGAGAAGCGAGGATTATTCTAAATGTAGCTGCTCAACGAGAGCCAAAGTGCTGAAATATACAACCAGCCCAGTCTGAGTGGATATTGGAAGTGTTAGAATAATTATGTGTAAGTTATCACACAACTTTAGTATGCTTAAAGTCCGTTGCTATATGTATTAGCTATTGTGCTCAAGCTATACTTTTTCTATCTGTGCAAGGACAAAACGTCTTGTCTGAGGGGTGGCCTCAGCCGCAGATGTTATCTTTGTTTTAGCCCGCTAAAAGCCAAGGACTTCAAGGACCTCAACGAAGATAAGACGACAGCACGCAGACGAAGCAGAGACAATGCGAAATCACAAGGCCCCAGCACATTCCGTCACGTATTGTGCGTACTGGAGTTACTTTGCATGATATGTGTGACCACTCCTTTTAGAGGCGGCCTCAGTGATATTGACTGGGGAACTCCTGAATAAATAGAGGGACGCGGGAGCTGTACTTTAGAGCGTAGGGCGAAACTGTGACTAAGTGTGCAGCTCCATGCATTCTCCACATGAGCTAAATTGAACTCTGTCTCTGCATGATTCCTTGCTCTTTGTCTGTTTAATAGATGTCATCAGTGTTTGAACCTGACATCAAGGCACTGTTTTATATTCTTATTTGAAACATCTCTCAATAAGTCTGACTTTAGCAGTAGCAAACACAGCAAGTGCTGTCTTTGTTGTTAACGAAAGTAGCGTTCAGTATTCAATCAGCACGCCCCAAAAAAGTAATGTTTAAAATAAGCAAAATACTTTAAATATTACATTTTTTCATGAATGTACCTGTCACTACTTTTGGAAGTTTTTGGATATGTTTAGAGGGCTTCATAGGCTAAATGGGTCGTATTATAATTGCCTGCATTGTTGGCTGCCTCGTACTATCAGTTTTTCACGATTTAGAAAACGCAGAAAAGGTGTGTTGTTGTCTCACATAAGACTTGTGGATGATGAGCACAATTCCCCCAAAAAACTAATGTTTTCTTTTAACTTAAACTTGATGTGGATCTGACTTGATAAAATGCCACAAGTAATGTTGTGATTGGTTCATGCACTCGTCCTACAAGAACGAGGACGGGGACTTTTACTGTGCTGGATTCCTATCTGACAGTTTGTACCCATTATTGTTTGATTGATCCACTGTACTGTACAGTACAGTACAGTGCAGTACAGTACAGGAGAAGACGCTGACTGCAGGAACTTCAACATGAATCTATAATAGATGAAAATACAAAGCTTTGGAGCGAGTAATTGGATAAAACTTTGCAGCCCGCATAGTTTCTCAGGCCCTCACTTCATTTGGTGATAGTGATAATTAAAAGATGGGAGAGAAAAGACGACGTTACGAAACTGGATTAGCAAAATGTTCATGTTAAATTGTGTCTTGTTACACTTATTGGAGCAGCAACAGGCCACTGGTTACGCCACCCTCTTAATCAACTTCTTCATTTTGGGCTGCCTCTGCAGTGGTTCAAAATAAATGTGCTTCGCTTTTCACATTAGTAAAGAGTCTCACTTTAGGCCGTGGTAATCTTTGGTTCTAGAACAGCGCCTTTGGATTTGAGGCAAAGTCTGTCACGCCTCGGGCGCACCTCCAAGGGCGCACCTGTGCGCGCCACTCCGGCTGCAGCAGGCAGCTGCAATCAATCTGCAATCTGCACACCTGTCGCTGATGAGCTCCCTGGGCTTCTTAAGCCAGTGCAGACCTGCGTTCCGGGCCAGAACGTAGTTTCCTGTTCCGTACAGTAAGCCGACTCGTGTGTCTCGTCTCCCCGTGTTCCCCTCTGGTTCCCTGGCTGCCCGGTTTGGATCTCGACCTGCCGTCTGTACACGGACCTTTGACGCCTCTCTCCTGCCCTTGACCTCACGCCTGCTCACGGATCTCCGAGCTTGTCTTGCCCCCTTGGACTTCCGCACTTCGCTCAACACTTCCGGTTACACTCATCAGATAATCGCTGCACATAGTCACACACATACACATTTTGGATTAGTCACACGCCATTTCCTTGTTTATTAATATTGTTTAATAATAAATATAGAGATAAACGACGTCCCTGCTGTCTGTGCCGTCTCTTCCCCTCTACACCATAACAAAGTCATTTTGATCGTTCAGTAATATTCGACAAACCTTGTTTTGCGTCAGATTTTCTCCATTAATGTTATCAGTGTTCAATAATTTGGCAAAACTGCGCTTCATCTTATTGTAGGTGTTCATGGCTATGGAACACTAACGGCATAGTTTTCAGTCTCAGGCTCTTTAAAAAAAATATATATATATATACTGTATTGACTAAGGCCTAAGGGTGTCCCGATACTACTTTATTACCTATATAGTGCGGAATGTTAGAAAAGGTTTGAACATATTTATTTTTTACTGTCTGGATTTAGGCTGTCTTTAAGTTAAAGTAGAGTGGTAAATAGCAATTATTTTGCGGCGACACCCTGTAGACACAATAATAAGATTTGTTTCTGGATATGTTCTAATATGCTTCTGCCCTGAGCACTTTGTATCTGTAAATAATATATTTTGTACTTGTTTACATTGACAAATGTGTTTTAAACTGCAATATTGTTCAATTAAGGACACTTATTACATAGGTCTATCTTGGATGCTATTGTCCGCTTAGCTGTTGTGTAGCTGCTACTTCCTAGTAGCCTATAGCCTACCATGTTTACCTTTTTATAAATTTTCTAAAATACAAGAAAGAGAAAAAAATGTGTTCTTATTGGACCATATTTAGATGTTAATACTGCTCGTATCAGAGCGCTCATATAAGAGATGTTTTTTGCTGATATCAGACCAATATACCGATATCTATCATATCAGGATACCCCTGGTATCTACCATATTTAGTGATGGATTATTGTGTCCTGAGGTCAGTCCTGTGTGATTTACAAGTAAACTATCACTACTCCCGTTATAATCTCCTAATTTTTGGACCCAAGCAAGCCAGCAGGGTGTATGAATTCAAAGTTATTGACTTTGTTATTGACTCAGTTATCCATTTTTAATGCTCAGTACATAAGAAAATACTGTCAACAGCCATTAATGAAAAACAATAAATCAGAGATAAAACTTTTTGTATTTGCGTTACTTTAAGACCATTTCAAGTCGGCATAATAAAAGTTTTATATTGTCGAGGCGATGAGTGTTTGGTCTAATCCAAGGAGGGCGACTAAGTCGATAGAAATACCGACAAAGTATATTTTGGACAGTTTTTGCACTATTGTACGAAATTAAAATCTTAGGACAAGCTGAGGAGAGGCCTTGTCTTTATGTCTGGTCTGGATGCCTGCCATGTCATGCATGTGACAACATTAAGGAACCCTGCAGAGAGTTGCTCTTACTAAGTGTGATGCTTTGTCATAATGCTTGAATGCTCGCTGACCTGAACCAAAGGGTCCCCTGTCACAAGAAAGGGAACCCACCATGATAGACGCCCTAAGAGAATCTGCATCAGGTATGTCCAAACTATAAATGGGGCCAGCCAACGTCTTCAATTTGTTCAGTGAGACGTCATGAGCTTAAATAAGGACCCTTAGTGTGTGTGTGTGACAATCATGCGTACTTTAACTTTAACCACAGGTGAGATTGCACCCATTTTAAGGGACTGTCAATTTTTGATACTGCTATTCTTTTTCAACCTATGTATTTCAGGTCAATGACCTTTAATACTTGAATCACCATCAGCGCAGCATTTACTTATATGACCCAATGCAAACAACCTTCCCAAGTCATGATGCAAAAAAAATAAAAATAAAAATAAAAATCCAACCAACACAAAATGTCAAAAGACATGGTCACACATAACAACCTGCTCGCTAAACTTGGTGGACATTATAAAAAAAACGCTCTTGCACCATGGAAACTGTTAAATTACTGCCCATTTAAATCCATTACAAAGCAAGATGGGAAAAATTCGATACACTCTCCACACTTACCCATGTTTGGCGCACTTTAGCTGATTAATATTTCTGATTGATTACAAAACTTTAAGGAGGTTGTCACGGAAGTCGAACTTATACATACTCTTAACATCCAATTATATTAATTATTAATTATATAAAAAAATGTCCATTTTTAATTTGTATATATATATATATATATATATATATATATATATATATATATGTATATATACATATATATACACACATATATACATATACACATATATATATATATATACACACACATATATACATATATATATACACACACATATATACATATATATATTACACACACACACACACACACACACACACACACACACACACACACACACACACACACACACACACACACACACACACACACACACACACACACACACACACACACTTTAAATGGTAAATGGGTTATACTTGTATAGCGCTTTTCTACCTTAAAAGGTACTCAAAGCGCTTTGACACTATTTCCAAATCCACCCATTCACACACACACATTCACACACTGATGGCGGGAGCTGCCATGCAAGGCGCTAACCACGACCCATCAGGAGCAAGGGTGAAGTGTCTTGCTCAAGGACACAACGGACGTGACTAGGTTGGTAGAAGCTGGGGATCGAACCAGGAACCCTCAGGTTGCTGGCACGGTCACTCTCCCAACCGCGCCACGCCGTCCCCACTTTACATGCATGGCTATATATATATATATATATATATATATATATATATATATATATATATATATATATATATATATATATGTGCGTGAAAGCTGGATTCGCTAATAGTACAGATAATAGTTAATATATATATATTAGTAATTTGTCGAGTAAGACTTGAAAAGAGAGCTATTATTTTCTTTTAGTCTGACTTTTCGAATACAAAACAAACATTATTTATATCATTTAATTGTAGAAATGTTAGTTCTATTTGCAGTATTGAAACTTATCAAAGTAATATTAAATTTGGCATAATAAAACATGTTGTGAATGTGTCTATAGTGTTTTTTTTATTTGGGCCGCAGTGTTGTGAGCTGTGCAAGACAGCTGAGAAGAGTCCCAGGATGCAGATGTATGGTGAGTTAAATATTGTCCTTTTACTGATGGACAGTACTCACAAGTCTTATCAGAAAAGGAGTTAACAAAATGCAAAAAGGGGAAACAATCTAAATGAGCACATTGGGAAAAAAATAGAACTGCTAACAAACTGAGCTTTTAAACAGATTCAATGAGTTGCAGGATGTGCAAGCAAAAAAATAAATGGCAGTGGGAAAATCCAAAACAAGAAAAATACTAAACCACCGGGTGCAGCAGAGAGGCGATCAGGCATGACTGACCAGAAAGACGAGACATTTGCAGAGTGCCATCCGACAGCCAGGAGACGCTTAAGTAGGCCCAGGCTAATTGGTTTCAGCTTGAGCACGTCCTACAACTCCGCCCACCAGGGAAAAACTGGAATCTGGGCAGAAAGAAACAAAGCATTAAATGATACAAAACAAGATAAAACCAAAGTTAAAGTTAAAGTACCAATGATTGTCACACACACACTAGGTGTGGTGAGATTATTCTCTGCATTTGACCCATCCCCTTGTTCAACGCCTGGGAGGTGAGGGGAGCAGTGAGCAGCAGCAGTGAGCAGCAGCAGTGGCAGCGCCCGGGAATCATTGTTGGTGACTAAACCCCCAATTCCAAACCTTGATGCTGAGTGCCAAGCGGGGATGTAATGGGTCCCATTTTTATAGTCTTTGGTATGACTCGGTCGGGGTTTGAACTCACGACCTACCGGACACTCTAACCACTAGGCCACTGAGCAGGTTAAGGAACAAAAAGCACAAACCAAAACGTGGCAGCATGACTGACAAGTGGCTCTCAAACTTTGTTCACCAAGTCTCACTTGGGAAAAAAAATCTCCATGTACCACCATAATGACCAACATAAAACACAGTAGCCTAGTAGGCCTAAGTATTCACTAAAAACAAGACATTTATATATAACAAGTATTTTTTATATTTTTCTACCACAAATTTGAACAGTAACACTGTGTTGTAATACAGGGAAAAAAATACTTTAATGACGTGATTGTTTGTCATACCACTAGTGGTACACATACCACAGTTTGAGAATCACTGTATTAGGCTATTTAATTACAAATTACATGATGACTTACCCTTTACACGCCACCCCACCTCCGGGACCCCACCACCACAAGGTGATTGCTGACCTGTTTTACCTAACATAATGAATAATCCTGATTTACATAGTGATACAAATATTTGTGATTATTAATTTGGCCTATTGATGTCCCGATACCAATTTTTTTATTATATTACTAATATTATTTCAATACTTTTCGGTACTTTTCTAAATAAAGGGGACCACAAAAAATTGCATTATTGGCTTTATTTTAACCAAAAATCTTACGGTACATTCAACATATGTTTCTTATTACAATTTAGTCCTTAAATAAAATAGTGAACATACTAGACAACTTGTCTTTTAGTAGTAAGTAAACAAATTAGTCTGCTGACATATGCAGTAACATATTGTGTCATTTACCATTCTATTATTTTGTCACAATTATTAAGGACAAGTGGTAAATATTCAATTATTAATCCACTTGTTCGTTTACTGTTGGCTATTTAACATGTTCTATCTACACTTCTGTTCAAATGTAATAATCACTTATTCTTCTGTTGTTTGATACTTTACATTAGTTTTGGATGATACCACAGAGTTGGGCATCAATCCGATACCAAGTCGTTACAGGATCATACATTGGTCATATTCAAAGTCCTCATGTGTCCAGGGAAATATTTCTTGAGTTTATAAACATAATATATATATATTTTTTAAACGTATAAATTTTGTGGGCTGAAAATGAGCTTCCTCTCCCTGAAACACCAGCAGCCACCACCACCGGTTTGATTGTGTCTTGTAGCTATGACAACAGGGTAAAAATTGAAAATGCTACAGTGCAAACAAAAACATGCACCAGAGTAGACATTAATGTTGTCCCGATACCAATATTTTGGTACCTGTACCAAAATAATTTCGATATTTTTCGGTACTATGTGGGCTTTGTACCGAGGATGTCGTTGTGGCTTGTGCAGCCCTTTGAGACACTTGTGATTTAGGGCTATATAAATAAACATTGATTGATTGATTGACACTTTTCTAAATAAAGGGGACCAAAAAAATCATACATTGGTCATATTCAAAGTCCTCATGTGCCCAGGTACATATGTCTTGAGTTTATAAACATAATATGAATTTAAAAAAACAAAAGAAGATGTGATGCCAAAAAATATCGACGTATTCATAGTAGTACCGACTAGATACGCTCTTGTACTTGGTATCATTACAGTGGATGTCAGGTGTAGATCACCAATGGTGTTTGTTTACATTTTGACACCGGTGAGCTACGGTGTGTAGTGAAGCATGTTTAGCTATTCCTCGTCCTGCAGGGATGATACTTGTAAGAAACTTACTATATTTGTCGCCATGGAGACCAGGATTAGTTTTTTAGAAGTAGCGACAACACTGCTGACAGCGGCTGGATTTTAGCCGCTAGCTAGCTGGCCATGTCTTAAAGCACCTCTTCCTGAGGGCGTTTCAGTGTTATAACTTCACCTTTATCGTTAGTTTTTAAGCCAAAATGCGTCCGTTCTCCCTTTTCTGTCTACACACCGTGTCTGTTTGTAAGTACTCTGTGATTGTGTGCCGCCGAACATGCCCGTCTGCTCGTAAACCAGCAATGGCACGACGTGACGACGATGGATGGGGGTGGTGTACCGGTACTTTTCAGAGGCGGTATAGTACCGAATATGATTCATTAGTATTGCGGTACTCTACTAATACGGCACAGGAGCCATGCGTGCAGTTTTTAACAAGGTTTTAATAATCATATGTTTTAACAAAATGTTTCTCTCCAGCAGGACGCGACTTTTCAGCCACGTCCGTATCCTCTCTCCCCCCCCTGCTCCCGGGCGCTTACTGTTAAAGACAACAGATGATTAGATTAACACGTACCACCTGTGAAATCTAATCACCTGCCAGCTGTGTCTCGCCATCAGCACTGCCACGCCCCCGTCTGATGGCGCTCAGAGGCGGTGACCTTTGCTCCTGCAGGCAGCGCTGGCCACACCTCCCTCCACACTGGTATACCGTACAACCCTAATTCGGACATAATTGTGCATCCCCCAAAAAAAGCCATAAGCAAGGGGATGATAACCAGGTGTAATGTCCCTGAAACATTTGCATAAAGCCTTAAAACAGTGAGAAAGACTGATAGTGTTCAAACTCAAACCCTTTAATATCCATTGTGCAATATGTATACTGTACTAATAGCAGTATTTTCTGTTTGCATACAACTCCTTCTTGTACAGAAAATGTAAAGTGGGCCTGAATATGCAGTTTTAAAGAAACGGTCAAGTATTTTACAGGAGCTCCTCTTGGATCCTCGTCCTTGCGCATGCAAAACAATTCTTCTCAGCTTCAAGCCTCCCTGGCTTCTGTACGATCAATAGTGAGGGTTTAACAGCTGTAGGGTAGAGCTGCTTTGTCTTTTGTTATTGGGTGTTTCGATGCAGTCAGACAAGGCTCTTGATTTATTAACAGCCAGGCCACTGAGGAAGGAGCTGATTGATCAGGCTCATTCAATTTGACAAGATCTCAAAGACAAATTAAGTGACGCCAAGATGGGAACAGGGAGTGACAGGGACAGACCGGACCATTCGGGCTGCTGTAATGTTTGAGAGCCAGATGATTTAGCGGCCCCATATCAGCCATTAACGTTTCGCCTATTCTTGAATTTTCTAATTTCCCCTTAATGGAATCCTCAGCCATCAGTGAACATACGGCCGTTAAACAGAGGCGCCCGGTTATCCTCATAGTTGGCCACCGCCTTTCAGATAAAAAAAAAATGGGTAGACCTTTTTGAGCAGGATAAATTAATAGCGACACAAATATCCGTCATACACTGAATACCAAATGTTATCTAGAACAGTGTTTTTCAACCACTGTGCCGAGATACAGTCTGGTGTGTCGTGGGAGATGATCTAATTTGACCTATTTGGGGTAAAAATTATTTTTTGCAAACCAGTAATTATAGTCTGCAAATAATGTGTTGTAGTTGAGTGTCGGTGCCGTCTACAGCTCGGCAGAGTAACCGTGTAATACGCTTCCATATCAGTAGGTGGCAGCAGGTAGCTAATTGCTTTGTAGGTGTCGGAAACAGCAGGAGGCAGGGGTGCAGGTAAAAAAGGTATCTAATGCTTAAACAAAAAATAAACAAAAGGTGAGTGCCCCTAAGAAAAGGCTTTGAAGCTTAGGGAAGACTATGCAGAACGAAACTAAAACTGAACTGGCTACAAAGTAAACAAAAACAGAATGCTGGACGACAGCAAAAACTTACTGTGGAGCAAAGACGGCGTCCACAATGTACATCCTGAACATGACATGACAATCGACAATGTCTCCACGAAGAAGGATAAAAACAACTTAAATATTCTTGATTGCTATAACAAAGTAGATGCGGGAAATATCGCTCATAGGAAGACATGAAACTGCTAAAAGAAAATACCAAAAAAAGAGAAAAAGCCATCAAAATAGGAGCGCAAGACAAGAACTAAAACACTACACACAGGAAAACTGCAAAAAACTCCAAATAAGTCACGACGTGATGTGACAGGTCGTGACAGTACACCTACTTTGAGACAAGAGCTATTTTGATGCATGGTTGATTATGGTTTAAAGTCATATCCAACAATTGCGAAGACGACTTTTTCCTGTCAACTGAGTTTTGTTTTTTAATGATTTCTGCTGGCGGTGTGCCTCCGGATTTTTTCAACGCAAACAATGTGCCTTGGCTCAAAAAAGGTTGAAAAACACTGATTTATTCGACAAATTTTGACCATTGGTTATTAGAAGATTTTAGTGAGTTCTTCATGAAGTGAAATCACTGGCAAAACTCCACAAACACAATATTTTTACTCACGTCCAATGATTCGCAAGTACACAAAAAAAAAAAAAATCAAATAAACAACAATTTGCAGGTATAAAAATATTTGTCTTCAAGTTAAAACTTTTGGCAGAGGGTGCTGCTGAGTCAATTTAAGGCTATCAGTGCTACTGTTATTTGTGCATGGTGCCATCTGCCAAAAAAAAAAGAAGAAGCAGTGGAGGGAGTAAAATGGCAAACAGAAAATAGGGAAAACAAGCTAAACCTGTAAGTTAACATGTATTTTATCATCCCATTGTTGTAAATCATGTTATGTTATTTAGTGACGCTTCTTAATTAATCATTATTCCCTAATTACACATTATTCTTTGTTTTTATTGGCGGACGGCACCATGCCCAAATAAAGGCCTTAAATTGACTCAGCAGCACCACCTGTCTTTGTAGAGGGATATTTTGTGTGCTTCGAGAGTAAATATTGTTGTTCTTATACTTGCAAATCTTTATTTTTTATTTTTATTGGATATATATTTTTTTTTTTTGACTTGCAAATCGTTGGGCATGAGTAAAAACCTGTTTAGGTGTTTATGGAGTTTTGTCAGTAATTTCAGTTTTGTTGTCAATTCTAGACTAGAATATCATTGTCTTCAATAGTACAAAAGGTCTACTTAACAAAAATATAACATATACACTCCATTTTTCATGAGTCGCACTCAAAGATCTAAAACTTTTACTAAACAAACAAAATACATATTCCTCTCAAATATTGTTCACAGATCTGTATAAATCTGTGTTAGTGAGCATTTCTTCTTTGCCAATATAATCCATCCCACCTCACATGTGTGGCATGTTAAACAGCATGAGTATTGTGGGGGTTGTCAGAAAAGTTAATCAAGTTGTTGATTGTGGCATTTCGAATGTTGGTCCACTCTTCTTTAATGGCTGTGAAAGTTGCGGGATATTGGCAGGAACTGGAACAGCTGTCGTATACGCTGATGCACCGCATCCCAAACCTGGTGACATGTCCAGTAAGTATGCTGGCCATGCAAGAACTGGGATGATTTCAGCTTCCAGTAAATGGAGGTGCACCTGCTGGATGTGGAGGTCCTGGGCTGGTGTGGTTACATGTGGTCTCCGGTTTTGAGGCTGGTTGGATGTACTGCCAAATTCTCTAAAACCCCTTTGGAGACGGCTTATGGTAAAGAAATGAACAGACAATTCACAGGCAACAGCTCAGGTGGACATTCCCGCAGTCAGCATGCAAACTGCATGCTCCCTCAAAACTTGCGACATCCGTGGCGTAGTGCTGTGTGATAAAACTGCACATTTCAAAGTGGCCTTTTATTGTGGGCAGCCAAAGGCACACCTGTGCAAAAATCATGCTGTTTAATCAGAAGAAATGCTCACTAACCTAGATTTGGACAGATTTCTGAACAATATTTGAGAGGAATAGATATTGTGTATACAGTAAATGTTCTCGATCTTTGAGTTGAACTCATGAAAAATGGGAGCAAAAACAAAAGTGCTGCGTTTATATTTTTTGTTCAGTGTAGTTCAGTCCCTCAAGGGACTCTCAATTGCTCAAACGGCCCAATTGTTCTCCTCCCGCTCAGCTTCGACATATGTCCGGTTCCTGTCCACAGCTTCTGGGTAATGTGGTAAATAAACATTTAACAACACACAGGCATCTTCATTGCCTAGTTTACATGTATATATTTTCTAACCTGTATTTATCCAGGGTAAGTCCATTGGGAAGTGATTTCAATTTGCAATGCTGATCGAGCAAAAGGCAGCATTTACATGACAGCATACTTGCCAACCCTCACGGATTTTCCGGGAGACTCCCGAAATTCAGCGCCTCTCCCGAAAACCTCCCGGGTCAAATTTTCTCCCGAAAATCTCCCGAAATTCAGCCGGAGCTGGAGGCCACGCCCCCTCCAGCTCCATGCGGACCTGAGTGACGTGTCGACAGCCTGTTTTCACGCCCGCTTTCCCACAATATAAACAGCGTGCCTGCCCAATCACGTTATAACTGTAGAATGATCGAGGACGAGTTCTTGGTTTCTTGTGTGGGTTTATTGTTAGGCAGTTTCATTAACGTCCTCCCAGCGCGGTAACAACACACAACAACAGCAGTCACGTTTTCGTCTACCGTAAAGCAGTTCGTCTGCCGTAAACAGCAATGTTGTGACACTCTTAAACAGGACAATACTGCCATCTACTGTACATGCATATGTGACAATAACATCTAGAGCTTTTAGAGAGTGCAGTGCACAACTGCGCACACAACAAGGAGACGAAGCAGAAGAACGAGGAAGATATAGCCATGGCGACGCCGACGACGAGTAAGATGAAGATATACGCTTGTAGGTTCCAAGCCGCAGCTGCGATTGGACCTGGATAGCCTCCGGGAAGAAGTAGTGGACTACCAAGTGCTTGGCAGTGAAGATCTTCCTCAGGAAGCAAAGATTTACCGGTTTTGGGCCATGCTAGGGAGAGATGGAAGATTCCAGACTCTAGTGCATTTGATGAAAGCACCTTTGTGCATGCCACACAGCAATGCATCATCAGAGAGGGTGTTCAGCATGGTTAGAAAAATAGTGACAGAGAATAGAACAAGGATGGACAATTCAACCCTAAACTCAACAATGAGTAGATGAGTGTTATGTGTGTGTATATGTGTAAATAAATGAACACTGAAATTCAAGTATTTCTTATATATATATGTATATATATATATATATATATATATATATATATGAAATACTTGACTTGGTGATTTCTAGATGTAAATATACTCCTCCTCTCTTAACCACGCCCCCCGCCCCAACCACGCCCCGCCCCCGACCACGCCCCACCCACCCCACCTCCCGAAATCGGAGGTCTCAAGGTTGGCAAGTATGCATGACAGAGATGTTGAAGTGTGATGAAAGTCCTTCATCGTCGATCAAATACCAACACAAATTGCTGCTACAGTTCACACTCATCAGTTTACATATGCTTTTAATGTGCAGAGATAAATCTTTTGGAACATGAAAGAATGTTTAGGTTTGGTCAAAACACTTTACAAGCGTAAAACAAACATGGAGAATGTCTGAAACTTGGAAGCCTTTGGTGGCATTTGTTTCTATGATTGTAATAAATTAGTACTATTATTCGTAATGTATTAAAATACAGTAATTTGCTTTTTCTGACGTGTTTGCTTGTAAGTATATGCGGTATAAATCGAGTAAAACATCAATGCAGTACAAAGTTTTTGTTTTTCAATTTTTGTTACAATCATTTGCTTTTTGAGGTAAAGGTTTCGATGAACACTTAAAACATTGATACAAAATGTATAAAATCACAAGTTGATTCAATGTTATTGACAAATATAAGCCTCAAAACATTGCAACTTTCTGAAAAAAACTGCCGCAAATTCATTCCAATCACAAAAAAAGCCAGCAAAATCCTGGAGGGACTGGTCTTTGCTCTTTGAGTCTTGCAGTTAAAAGATGAACTCTCGCAAAGTGCTTGTTTACACAATGGCTACACCTCCTTCCTTGGATTATCCCTGCTCGCTCCTAACACGGATATGAATCCGTACTTAATAAAAACATGACAGGGATTATTAATCAAAAGCCAGGGTTTCTATTGTTAGCCGCAGAGAAAATACAGCAGCCGGCTGATAATTTTGGGATGCAGCTCATTTAATTTTCTGTCATTTATGATCCCTGCCCTTAAACACAGTGGTCCAGGGCTCCTATAAAGAAGTACTAAACGAATCCAACCAATCCATGCTGTAAACCTTTTTCTAAAGTTCTAAAAGGCCCATAGGACCAGTTGGAGGACAGAAAGAGAAGTAAAGTATCTGTGTGAAAAATGTCCCCTTCTCGTTCCAATTCCAAAGTAATTTAAAGTGACTTTGATTGAGAGTTGTCACAGGGTGTTAATAGGGCGGGGATCGAAAATTACAGAAATGTTGATGACGACTAAGCGGGCAGCTGAGGACAGAAGGCGGATGGTGAGAACTTGATCAGACTCTGTAGGAAAGCATAAGAGCACCCTCAGGCATTGTTTTAGTCATGCTTGCACAAATGGCCTCTTTGTAACCCTGCCACATTCTTCTTTCACAGACCTTGTCCGGGGTTTTTGGTTTCAGGTGAGTATGAAAAGAAAGTCTGGTAGTCATAGTTACTAAGCAAAGGTTTCTTGCACGGGGTCAGTTACAGAGAAAACCCCCATTGTTGTTTGCACAAAAACAAACAACCAAAGGAGGATTTTTGTGATCACCTTTACTTACAACCCCCAGCAACTTAAAATGTACCATAGCAGTTATTTTCTAGAAACTAATCTCCAAGGCTTGACAACAGCTCTGAATGATGCTGCAAATTAAAGATTTATCTTAAGCCTCTCCTTCCTAAAACATTAGCCTTTCAGATTAGGACTGTTGTAGCAGTGTCTGTATACAGGCAAGAGTTCTGCAACAAAACAGAAAAGGAATAAGCGGGCTTTAAGTGTGACAATGCAAGCCAACCTTCTGGGCAGGATGTGTAAAGATGGTCATAAGACATGCCAGATTGCCTCCAAGTGCTTTCATTGACGTTTCCTGAAAACACAATAGTGTAGCAATTTTATGCTACGCTGAAAAGCCCACCACTACCTCTGTCTCAGGTGTACACTGGTCTTCGAACAAGCCGTGAACACCTGTCTCTCTAATCCTACCAATTAACCTGGAGACTAGCGTCCAGCTAGAGTTACATCCAACATGGCTCGCACATCCTTTATCCTGGCGCGTCAGTCTGTACAATCTTCTAATCAGAGTAACTCAATCCGTGACTTCTCCCCCAATGCTTCAGCCAAAAAAAAAGAACTGTCGTGACAGAGAAGTAGACAAATCCTACCTTATGTCTGCCAACACTCTTGTTAAACTCTTCATCCAAAGTACCAACTCTCCACTTTTTTAACTTATTGAGATGCTTTGTACCCTGGGCCTGTATTCCAGTCACAAATCCAGCGGAGGAATTATATGAGACAGGTATTACACTGTGATTTATTTATCTGAGATTGAGACCAGACCAGTGCCTGGAGCCTGTCTTGTGATTTGACTGCTTTTAGTTCAACCTCTAGTCCTGCACGGCAGTGCACTTGCTCCAAATAGGGTCAAGTCTTCACTGACAAAACTCATTCATATTGATCTCTAGAATATCATCTTCAAAAAGAACCCAATGGTTCATATTAGGTATGGAAAATCTCCCTGAGGACAACAGCAGAACAATAGGAGAACAATGTCTGTACACACAGGCCAGTGGCCACCATGCGAGATATTATGTTGGGTTATTCAGAACGCTGTACCTTTAGGCAGCAGCAATTTACCACAGAACATGAGCCATTGCTTCAGCTGCATAGATGCAAGCGTAACGCCAGTGAGAGACTTGAAGACAATGTAGTACAGCTTGAAGAGGGTGAAAAGGCCTTCTGGGAATGGCCATTACAGAATGAACAGAGCAGCATTGCTACGTAGACCACTATTGTGTCAGGTATCATCAATTTTACTTTGCATTTGTCACTTCAATTCAGGAAGTAAATAGTAAGACAGACGCTAAGATCTGATTACGGTAGGTTTTTTAGTCGCGAAACACTCAACTCATAAGGCTGACATTTTCATCAGCCAACTCATTCTAATTAAAAAAAATCAAAACAATAGCCTGTCATGGTGAGATGACGTGGTTCAACAATTGACTTTTCCGCAACATGTCATGTAAAAACTTTCATATTTCATGGAAAGATTGTGCATAAATACCCTTAAATCCAGAAAATTTTACATATATCCAGTTGTGGTCAAAAGTTTACATACACTTGTGAAGGACAATGTCATGGCTGTCTTGAGTTTCCAATAATTTCTACAACTCTTATTTTTTTGTGATACTGTGATTGGAGCACATACTTTTTTGTCTGTGCTGTCTGTTTGTGTCTGTTTTACTTCCGGTTCACTGACATAGGAAAAAAAAAACTTTCGCGAGATTTTGCAAAAAGTTCTGTGAGATCTGGCAAAAGTATTGCGAGATCTCGCAAAACATTTTCTTCCTATGTCAGTGAACCGGAAGTAAAACAGACACATGAAGTTTGGTTCTTTTTATGAATTTATTATGCGTCTACTGAAAATGTGACCAAATCTGCTGGGTCAAAAGTATACATACAGCAATATTAATATTTGGTTACATGTCCCTTGACAAGTGTCACTGCAATAAGGCGCTTTTGGTAGCCATCCACAAGCTTCTGGCAAGCTTCTGGTTGACTTTTTGACCAGTCCTCTTGACAAAATTGGTGCAGTTCAGCTAAATTTGTTGGTTTTTCTGACATGAACTTGTTTCTTCAGCAATGTCCACATTGGGGTTTAAGTCAGGACTTTGGGAAAGTCATTCTAAAACCTTAATTTCAGCCTGATTTAGCCATTCCTTTTCAACTTTTGATGTGTGTTTGGGGTCATTGTCCTGTTGGAACACCCACCTGCGCCCAAGACCCAATCTCCGGGCTGATGCATTTAGGTTGTCCTGAAGAATTTTGATTGTCTCATTTACTCTCTGTAAAGCACCAGTTCCATTGGCAGCAAAACAGGGCCAGAGCATAATATAACGACCACCATGCTTGACGGTAGGAATGGTGTTCCTGGGATTAAACGCCTCCCCTTTTCTCCTTCAAACATATTGCTCGGTATTGTGGCCAACAGTTCCATTTTTGTTTCATCTGACATCCCATAGACAAAGATAAGTCCTTCTGGAGGAAAGTTATGTGGTCAATCGCTTTAAATTCGTTTTAAAATGACCTTCCCAAAGTCCTAACTTAAACTTGTAGACAATGCTGAAGAAACAAGTCCATGTCAGAAAACCAACAAATTCAGCTGAACTGCACCAATTTTGTCAAGAGGACTGGTCAAAAGTTCAACCAGAAGCTTGTGGATGGCTACAAAAAGCGCCTTATTGCAGTGAAACTTGCCAAGGGACATGTCAGAATCAGAATCAGAATCAGAATCAGCTTTATTGTCATTACGCAAGGTAACGAGATTGAGGCCATTCCATACAGTGCGATGTGTGCATGCTAGAAAAACAATGTGCAAATATATAAAAATATAAAAAATGTAGAAGTGCAATGAATATGGTGTGAAATGAATATATACATGAAAAAAAACAAAACAAAAACAGGGTGGTTGGTGGAATGGGTTATTGCACCGAAGAGAAGGCAGTTATGAGGGACAATGGGGCAGTCCGTTCAGGATGGTTATGGCCCTGGGGAAGAAGCTGTTCTTTAGCCTGTTTGTTTTGGTTTTAATGCACCTGTAGCGCTTCCCAGAGGGCAGCAGGTGGAACAGGTCAGAGCCAGGGTGGGTGCTGTCCTTGATGATGGCACTGGCTCTGTTGAGGCAGCGGGAGGTGTAGATGTCCGTCAGAGACAATGTAAGCAAATATTAACATTGCTGTATGTATACTTTTGACCCAGCAGATTTGCTCACATTTTCAGTAGACCCATAATAAATTCATAAAAAGAACCAAACTTCATGTGTCTGTTTTACTTCCGGTTCACTGACATAGGAAAAAAAATGTTTTGCGAGATCTGGCAATACTTTTGCCAGATCTCACAATACTTTTTGCAAAATCTCGCAATACTTTTTGCGAGATCTCGCGAAAGTTTTTTTTTCCTATGTCAGTGAACCGGAAGTAAAACAGACACAGCGATGGAGGAGCCTACCCATCAACCGTGGGAGACGTTTATTAAGTATTGGGAGATTTCGCAAAAAGTATTGTGAGATCTCTGTCCGTTTAGGGCAAAACTGGGCAAATTAAGGCCCTGGGGCCACATGCGACCCGTTAAGCTTTTCAATCTGGCCCGCCGGACATTACGTTTTTGGAAATAAGTTTAAGTAAATAATTTTTTTAGATGTTTAAGATGGAAAGTGGAGCTGCCATTATGATGTGCAGTGATGTTTTCAAATTACCGTAAGTCTTGAACTATACAAACTATTCCAATTGTTGTAATCTGCGCTTTTGCATGATATACTAGTTACTATGGTAATGTAAGTCACAGCAGCTCAGACGAGGCACCAAGCAGTGTGGGTGGGGAGCGTTTACAGATTGGCCAGCCTGAAATGCGGTTGTCAGGGACAGACACGGAAGTAGATTTTTACAACAAAGTTCTAAAGCTTAGTGATATATCAGATAAATCAGATTGTAGATGTTTTTGTTTTTTTACCCTTCGTGTTCATATTTCGCTGTGTTTGTTGCATTTTTGTATGATTGTAAAATATGTTGATCGAGAAGGAATGTGATGTTCATATGTGTCAATATTCAGTGTTTTATCGTTCATAGCTAATATTGTAAACCCCCCATTCTTTATTTCCATGTACATTCTGGGTGTCTCATTCAGTAAAAAAAGTTAAAATTCCATAAAATTCTATTTTTTAAGGCGGTCTGTCATAACGTTTTTAGCATTCAATCAGATATTATTGTGAGGTTTTGTATTAGTGTTCCTAAAAATGAGATATACCGGCCCCCAGACACATTTTTTTCTCATTGCCCAGGCCTGGTTTAGGGGCTCTGTCCTGCAAAGCAAAATGTGTGCCAAAATTGAGCAAAGTACCACTAAGCACACCACAAGCAAGTGTATTAATTGTAGAATAAAAATCACAATAGGATTCCTTTAGGCAGCAGCAAAACAACTTAACTGGAAGCTGAAGAGGACAGAGGATACACAGGACAAGAACATCTGACAGAGGATCTGACATGACAGATCGTCCACTAAACCGCCTCTGACTCAAGACTCAGATAAATGGGACACAGCTGTGTAGAACCTCTAGGCAGTTGATTGGCTGACATAAAATACAGACAGGCTGATCATGTCAGGTGAATCCAATCACAAAGACCGCAAGAACAATCATTGGAATGTAATTGAAATTTACTAGAGAAGAAGTCCAAAAAAAAAAAGTTTATATATTAAATTGCTTATTGATAGTCAAAATCTATTGCAATACAAAACACTTAAACAGCATTCACATGTTTAATTAACAGAAGAGGATCAACGTTCTTATCACCTTTGTTATCTGGGATTAAGGGTCCAAAATTGCATTTTCAAAAAGAAACAATCGGCTGTTTGCACCCAGGATTTGATGAGTAAGTAGTTGGGTATTTGTTTAATCTCGGACTGGACTGATGGTTGTTAACCTCTTTGTTAGTGGACCAGCGATGGAGGACCAACTATACGTCTGTGTAAACACTAGCCAATTACCTTATCACATCCTAAATCCTGGAGCCCAGAGGCTAACTCTTTATAAGAGAGCATTGAAAGCAGCTCTCTGCTGACAAACAGCAGCTGTTAAGGTCAAAGACGTTCCTCAGTCACCATCTCTCATCAGCTGCCACTTGTTTGTTTCACATAGTGTGAAGTAGGGTTGTACGGTATACCCATACTTGCCAACTCTCCCGATTTTTCCGGGAGACTCCCGAATTTCAGTGCCCCTCCCGAAAATTTCCCGGGGGAACCATTCTCCCGAATTTCTCTCGATTTTCACCCAGACAACAATATTCCGCTTTTTCACCATACAAACAGCGTGCCGGCCCAGTCACATGTTGTGTGTGGCTTCTGCTTACACACGAAAGAGACTGCAAGACACACTTTATCAAGGCCATACAGGTCACACTGAGGG
Organism: Nerophis lumbriciformis; assembly: GCF_033978685.3. NCBI lineage: Eukaryota > Metazoa > Chordata > Actinopteri > Syngnathiformes > Syngnathidae > Nerophis > Nerophis lumbriciformis. The sequence goes on from NC_084561.2 coordinate 13,463,093, forward strand.
TGGTCGTATAAACAACTTTAACACTGTTACAAATATGCACCACACTGTGAACCCACACCAAACAAGAATGACAAACACATTTCGGGAGAACATCCGTACCGTAACACAACATAAACACAACAGAACAAATACCCAGAATCCCTTGCATCCCCAATTCTTCTGGGCTACAATATACAGGTACACCCCTGTTACCATCAACCCCCCCAAGTACAGTAGTGTATCTTCTCACAACATCTTTGTTTTTTTTAATGTATATTATGTTTATAAACTCAGGAAATATATCCAACCGGAACTTCTCTACCTGCTCCTCCACATGGAGAGGAACCAGATGAGGTGGTTCGGGCATCTGGTCAGGATGCCACCCGAGCGCCTTCCTAGGGAGGTGTTTAGGGCACGTCCGACCGGTAGGAGGCCACGGGGAAGACCCAGGACACGTTGGGAAGACTATGTCTCCCGGCTGGCCTGGGAACGCCTCGGGATCCCCCGGGAGGAGCTGGACGAAGTGGCTGGGGAGAGGGAAGTCTGGGCTTCCCTGCTTAGGCTGCTGCCCCCGCGACCCGACCTCGGATAAGCGGAGGAAGATGGATGGATGGATGGACTCAGGAAATATGTCCCTGGACACATGAGGACTTTGAGTATGACCAATGTATGATCCTGTAACGACTTGGTATCGGATTGATACCCAAATTTGTGGTATCATCCAAAACTAATGTAAAGTATCAAACAACAGAAGAATAAGTGATTATTACATTTTAACAGAAGTGTAGATAGAACATGTTAAAAGAGAAAGTAAGCAGATATTAACAGTAAATGAACAAGTAGATTAATAATTCATTTTCTACCACTTGTCCTTAATAATTTTGACAAAATAATGGAATGGAAAATTACACAATATGTTACTGCATATGTCAGCAGACTAAATTAGGAGTCTGTTTACTTACTACTAAAAGACAAGTTGTCTTGTATGTGCACTATTTTATTTAAGGACAAACTTGCATTAAGAAACATATGTTTAATGTACCACAATATTTTTTGTTAAAATAAAGCCAACACTGCAATTTTTTGTGGTCCCCTTTATTTAGAAAAGTATCGAAAAGTATCGAAATAATTTTGGTACCAGTACCAAAATATTGGTATTGTGACAAAACCAGTGTGAAGCAGTGTAAGGTGTATGTGTTTCTTAATCAGTTGAGGTTTCCACCATAATTCTTATAGATCATATCAGATTTGGCAATAATGCATCCAGTTGAATATGTTGTGTTTATTCGATGGAATTGCTAATATTTATCATGAGCTCTTAAGTGTGTATTTTGAAAAGCTTTTGTGCTTGCAATGGCCGATTATCACTTTTTACGTCAATGTGCACAACGCTGCACTGCAAATCTGAAATCTAAGTAAGATTAAATATCTCAATTAAGGGTGATATTTGCTTATTTTCTGTGTGATAAGATAATTATACTCACTCAGCAGATTTTATGTTAGAGTGTTTTACTTGTTTTAAGGGTTTTGGTCCTAAATGATCTCAGTAAGATATTACAGCTTGTTGCTGAGATTTTATGACCTATAGAGTAAAACATGCTTGCAACTAGAATATCAACTGTTGCAAATCTGTGTCATTAACACTCGCAAGTATAAAACTACTTTTTTAAAGTAATAATTTCTTACTTCAAGCATGAAAAAAAAAAAATCACGATGCCGAGCGCATATCATTATGTCAAGATACCGTATTTTTCGGACTATAAATCGCAGTTTTTTTCATAGTTTAGCCGGGGGTGCGACATACTCAGGAGCGACTTATGTGTGAAATTATTAACATATTACCGTAAAATATCAAATAATATTATTTAGCTCATTCACGTAAGAGACTAGACGTATAAGATTTCATGGGATTTAGCGATTAGGAGTGACAGATTGTTTGGTAAACGTATAGCATGTTCTATATGTTATAGTTATTTGAATGACTCTTACCATAATATGTGACGTTAACATACCAGGCACGTTCTCAGTTGGTTATTTATACCTCATATAACGTACACTTATTCAGCCTGTTGTTCACTATTCTTTTATTTTAAATTGCCTTTCAAATGTCTATTTTTGGTGTTGGGTTTTATCAAATACATTTCCCCAAAAAATGCGACTTATATGTCTTTTTCCTTCTTTATTATGCATTTTCGGCCGGTGCGACTTATACTCCGGAGCGACTTATAGTCCGAAAAATACGGTAATGGCACTAGCATTTACTTAATCTAAGAATATTTTTCAACTTATTGAGCAAAAAGGTCTCATTTTTTTTTCTATCAAGAAAAGTGCACTTGTTATTAGTGAGAATATACTTATTTTAAAAGGTATTTTTGGGTTCATTGAGGCTAGCTAATTTTACTTGTTTTAGAAAGTCTTGACAAGCTGAATTTTCTTGTTCTATTGGCAGATTATTTTGCTTAGTTCAAATAAAATACCCTTAATTTTATTTTATTTTTTTCTTGTTTTTGAACACTGGCTTTTTGCAGTGTGCTGTGCATGTAGAGAAAGGACATTACAATATTGGAACCAAAACTTACCTCTGAAAGGGAGGATTTTACACCCCTTTCGCCTTCCCCTTGAGTAATGTTTTGCAAAGTGGGCTCCACCAAGGCACGGTGGACTTGGTGGAGAGGCCGATCAATGGGACAGCTCACTAACTCATGCATAACAGCTTTGTGGAGTCTCCCGTGGACACTTCTGCTTTTTGAGAACTTTTGGCGATATTTCTTTTGGAGGTGGAGTGCTTGTGGCGGTTGGTTGCTTATCAGCTTTGGACGCCTCGGTGCGTGAAGCATGTCACATGGCGAGATGGGTTTGTGCTGAGAGGTGTGCATGCCTACGTGCGAGTGACAGAAAGACAAATAGATGCATGGATGACCGTCACGCTGCAAACTCAACTCATGTGTGTTTCTGTTTACATGAGTACACTGCAAAAAGTCAGTGTTCAAAAACAGGAAAAAAATAAATAAAAATAGGGGTATTTTATTTGAACTAAGCAAAATTATCTGCCAATAGAACAAAAAAATTCAGCTTGTCACGACTTTCCAAACAAGCAAAATTAGCTAACCTCAATGAACCCAAAAAATACCTTAAAATAAGTATATTCTCACTAATAAGTGCATGTTTTTTGGTAAAAAAAAAGAGACCTTTTTGCTCAATATATTGAAAAATATTCTTAAATTAAGTAAATGCGAGTGCCATTATCTTGACATAATGATATGCGCTCGGCATTACATTTCTTGAAACCAGCAAACTTATACTAAAAATTAATGGAACGGCAACAAGGCAACCGCTTGTTACTCTCGGGGTCTCCTAGCCGCTCAGGCAAATCATATTGTCTAAAAATGCATTTTTCCATCGATAACATGACATCATCGTGCCAAGTGCGTGCACTTTCAGTCAATTAGTGCGCATATATACACAGACCGGCCCCCGGCAAAAAATGTTTTTATTGTAATTTTGAATAATTTATCTGAATGTGCATGAACTATTTCTGTTCAAAAAAGTTTGAAATGTCACATGTTAAATGTTTGTTAACTGTCAGTTTACTGTACTGTGCCGACTCTACTACTATATGAGTACGTATTTTCTATTGTTTCATTGAAAATAAAACAGCAAAGTCCATTTGGCTGTCATCCGTTTTAATTATGAGACATGATTTTTTTTTCCATGCTTGAAATAAGAAATTATTACTTTGAACAAGTAGTTTTATACTTGTGAGTGTTGATGACACAGCTTTGCAACAGTTGATTTTTCTAGTTTCAAGCATGTTTTACTCAATATAGGTCATCAAATCTCAGCAACAAGCGGCAATATCTTACTGAGATCATTTAGGACCAAAACACTTAAAGGGGAACATTATCACCAGACCTATGTAAGCGTCAATATATACCTTGATGTTGCAGAAAAAAGACCATATATTTTTTTAACCGATTTCCGAACTCTAAATGGGTGAATTTTGGCGAATTGAACGCCTTTCTATTATTCGCTCTCGGAGCGATGACGTCACAACGTGACGTCACATCGGGAAGCAATCCGCCATTTTCTCAAACACATTACAAACAAACACCGAGTCAAATCAGCTCTGTTATTTTCCGTTTTTTCGACTGTTTTCCGTACCTTGGAGACATCATGCCTCGTCGGTGTGTTGTCGGAGGGTGTAACAACACGAACAGGGGCGGATTCAAGTTGCACCAGTGGCCCAAAGATGCGAAAGTGGCAAGAAATTGGACGTTTGTTCCGCACACTTTACCGACGAAAGCTATGCTACGACAGAGATGGCAGGAATGTGTGGATATCCTGCGACACTCAAAGCAGATGCATTTCCGACTGGACTGGACAGATCAGCTTTCAGGAAAAGAGAGCGGATGAGGGTATGTCTACAGAATATATTAATTGATGAAAATTGGGCTGTCTGCACTCTCAAAGTGCATGTTGTTGCCAAATGTATTTCATATGCTGTAAACCTAGTTCATAGTTGTTAGTTTCCTTTAATGCCAAACAAACACATACCAATCGTTGGTTAGAAGGCGATCGCCGAATTCGTCCTCGCTTTCTCCCGTGTCGCTGGCTGTCGTGTCGTTTTAGTCGGTTTCGCTTGCATACGGTTTAAACCGATATGGCTCAATAGCTTCAGTTTCTTCTTCAATTTCGTTTTCGCTACCTGCCTCCACACTACAACCATCCGTTTCAATACATGCGTAATCTGTTGAATCGCTTAAGCCGCTGAAATCCGAGTCTGAATCCGAGCTAATGTCGCTATAACTTGCTGTTCTATCCACCATGTTTGTTTGTATCGGTATCACTATGTGACGTCACAGGAAAATGGACGGGTGTATATAACGATGGTTAAAATCAGGCACTTTGAAGCTTTTTTTTAGGGATATTGCGTGATGGGTAACATTTTGAAAAAAACTTCGAAAAATAAAATAAGCCTCTGGGAACTGATTTTTAATGGTTTTAACCATACTTGCCAACCTTGAGACCTCCAATTTCGGGAGGTGGGGGGATGGGGTGGGCGTGGTCGGGCGGGGGCATGGTTAGGGGCGTGGTTAAGAGGGGAGAAGTATATTTACAGCTAGAATTCACCAAGTCAAGTATTTCATATATATATATATATATATATATATATATATATCTAAGAAATACTTGACTTTCAGTGAATTCTAGCTATATATATATATATATATATATATATATTTATTTTATATATATATATATATATATATATATATATATATATATATATATCTAAGAAATACTTGACTTTCAGTGAATTCTAGCTATATATATATATATATATATATATATATATATATATATATATATATATATATATATATATATATTTATTTTATATATATATATATATATATATATATATATATATGTGTATATATAAATAAAATAAATACTTGAATTTCAGTGTTCATTTATTTACACATATACACACACATAACACTCATCTACTCATTGTTGAGTTAAGGGTTGAATTGTCCATCCTTGTTCTATTCTCTGTCACTATTTTTCTAACCATGCTGAACACCCTCTCTGATGATGCATTGATATGTGGCACGCACAAAAGTGCTTTCATCAAATGCAATAGAGTCTGGAATCTTCCATCTCTCCCTAGCATGGCCCAAAACCGGTCAATCTTTGCTTCCTGAGGAAGATCTTCAGTGCCAAGCACTTGGTAGTCCACTACTTCTTCCCGGAGCTATCCAGGTCCAATCGCAGCTGCAGCTTGGAACTTACAAGCTGTTATGAGAATAGCGTATGTGTGGCCCTTTAATAGGTGAGCATGTGAGGTGAGTGATGTCAGTGAGTGTGTGGGCGAGAGAAGAGAGGGAGCGGTAGCGTGAGTGCGGGCGGGGACTAGTTTGTTTTGTGTTGGACTGGCTGTGTGCAAGCAATCAATGAAGCAAGATTTGCAACTAATCGCCGGACTCAGGCAGGAAAGGTGCAACAAAGCGTATTTCTTCATCTTACTCGTCGTCGGCGTCGCCATGGCTGTATCTTCCTCGTTCTTCTGCTTCGTCTCCTTGTTGTGTGCGCAGTTGTGCACTGCACTCTCTAAAAGACGTATATGTTATTGATGTTATAGATGGCAGTATTGTCCTGTTTAAGAGTGTCACAATATTGCTGTTTACGGCAAACAAACTGCTTTACGGTAGACAAAAACGTGACTGCTGCTGTTGTGTGTTGTTGCCGCGCTGGGAGGACGTTAATGAAACTGCCTAACAATAAACCCACATAAGAAACCAAGAACTCGCCCTCGATCATTCTACAGTTACAATGTGATTGGGCAGGCACACTGTTTATATCGTGGGAAAGCGGACTCAGGTCCGCATGGAGCTGGAGGGGGCGTGGCCTCCAGCTCCGCCTGAATTTCGGGAGATTTTCGGGAGAAAATTTGTCCCGGGAGGTTTTCGGGAGAGGCGCTGAATTTCGGGAGTCTCCCGGAAAATCCGGGAGGGTTGGCAAGTATGGTTTTAACCCTTCTGAAATTGTGATAATGTTCCCCTTTAAAGCAAGTAAAACACTAACATAAAATCTGCTTAGTGAGAAGAATTATCTTATCGGACAGAAAATAAGCAAATATCACCCTTATTTGAGATATTTAATCTTACTTAGATTTCAGTTTTTGCAGTGTAGAAATGGCAAATTTTGCTAAAATGTGCATCACTACTTAATAATGGACTAGTAAAACGTCTGAAAATAACCAATTAATGATGCAAGATGTGGTTACAAATAGTCAAATAACTTTAAGTATGGTGCTTTTTATTCGAGAATTCATGAGTTCCATCACAACAAAACGCCTGTTTCTCTTGTTCCTGCTGGCTCAGTATCTGACCCCCCTCTTAGGGTATTGAGCATTAAATTCAACTTATGCTAATTGGGAGGAAAATAACCACCTAGGCCTTTCGCCGCCCCCCCCTTCCCACCAAGTCAATGAAAAAAGTTATTCTCACAAAAGATAACAATTACTTGAATCCATTTACATTTAGACTGGAGTTTTGCAGCAATTTCCACGCGTGTCTGCAGGTACCAGACAGCTTGATAGAGTTTCACCGCTAGCAATAATGGTAATACAGCATAAGAGGAGGGAGCTTGGAAATTTGAAATTGAAGTGAAAGAAGAAGACAAAAAAACAAAACAAGTCTGCCGATGGCTTCTAATCAGCAGGGGTAGAAATCACGAGCGGGCCGACACAAAACATTCTCAAGACCAGAAAACAGTCATTTGTATTCTCGTTCTGTTTTTAATTCAAATTGAGGTGATGACTCTTGCCCCTTGTGATCATTTCCTAAAGTACAAGACGGGTGAAAATCATCATTCCACTCAGTGATAGAGGGAAGGGCAAACATTTGTACTCAATGTTTGATCCTAAGTAGGGTATACCGGTATTATTGTAGTACCGCGATACTAATGAATAATTTTCGGTACGATTTGGCCACCTGCCTTGACTCACATATGAACTCCAAGTGCCATCCCATAGGGTTCAATATGATGTCAGTCCACCTTTTGCAGCTACTACAGCTTCAACTCTTCAGGGAAGGCTGTCCACAAGGTTGTGTGTTTATAGGAATGTTCGCCCATTCTTCCAAAAGCACATTGGTGAGGTCACAGACTGATGTTGGTCGAGAAGCCCTGGCTCTCAGTCTCCGTTCTAATTCATCGGGTTCAGGTCAGGACATTACATTAGTTATGGATGATACCACAAATTTAGGTATCGATCCGATACCAAGTCGTTACAGGGTCATACATTGGTCATATTCAAAGTCCTCATGTGTCCAGGGACATATTTCCTGAGTTTATAAACATTATATAAATTAAAAAAAAACGAAAGAAGTTGTGATGCCAAAAAATATCGATGTAATCATAGTAGTATCGACTCAATACGCTACTGTACTTGGTATCCTTACAGTGGATGTTAAGTGTAGATCCACCAAAGGTGTTTGAAAAGTACCGGTACGCCACCCACCCCCCGCACCCCTGTCATGCCATTGCTGGTTTACGAGCAGACAAGCATGTTCGGCAGTGCACAGTCACTGAGTACTTACAAGCAGACAGTGTGTAGACAGAAAAGGGAGAACGGACGCATTTTGGCTTAAAAACTAACGATAAAGGTGAAGTCATAACACTGAAACGCCCTCAGGAAGAGGTGCTTTAAGACGTGGCTAGCTAGCTCGTGGCTATAGTATAGTAAATCACTAATCCGGGTCTCCATGGCGACAAAGAAAGTCAGTTTCTTACAAGTATCATCTCTGCAGAACGAGGAATAGCTAAACATGCTTCACTACACACCGTAGCTCACTGGCATCACAATGTAAACAAACGCCATTGGTGGATCTACACCTAACATCCACTGTAATGATACCAAGTACAGTAGCGTATCTAGTTGATACTACTTTGATTACATCGATATTTTTTGGCATCACCACATCTTTTGTTTTTTATTATTGATATATGGGAGAGGGTTTAGTGCGTCTGCCTCACAATACGAAGGTCTTGAGTTCAATCCCTGGCTCGGGATCTTTCTGTGTGGAGTTTGCATGTTTTTCCCGTGACAGCGTGGGTTCTCTCCGGGTACTCCGGCTTCCTCCTACTTCCAAAGACATGCACCTGGGGATAGGTTGATTGGCAACACTAAATTGGCCCTAGTGTGTGAATGTGAGTGTGAATGTTGTCTGTCTATCTGTGATGGCCCTGCGATGAGGTGGCGACTTGTCCAGGGTGTACCCCGCCTTTCGCCCGATTGTAGCTGAGATCGGGGTCGCAGGCGGTGCTGGAGCATAAGGGAATAAGCGGTAGAAAAATGGATGGATGGATATTTATAAACTCAGGAAATATGTCCCTGGACAAATGAGGACTTTGAATATGACCAATGTATGATCCTGTAACGACTTGGTATCGGATTGATGCCCAAATTTGTGGTACATAAGGTACATTTAAATTTAAAAACAATTCGATGTACATCAGTATATGGGAGGAAATAATTATCTTAGCTTTTGTGTTAGACTGTAATATGGTTGTAAGATATACCGGTATTAGTATAGTACTGCGGTACTAATGAATCATATTTGGTACTATACCGCCTCTGAAAACTACCGGTCCGCAGTAGCATATCTGGTCGATAGTACTATGATTACATAGATATTTTTTGGCATCACATCTTCTTTCGTTTTTTTAAATTAATATAGTCAGAGCCGGCCCAAGGCATAAGCGTACTAAGCGCTTGCTTAGGGCCCCGCGGCCACCAGGGGGCCCCCAAAAGCAATTAACAAAAAAATATTATTTTTTATTTCTTGCATGTACGAGTCTGACTGATGATTTCTAAATGATCAAAGATATATTATTGTACAAAAACACAATTTTAGGTCAACAGAGTACGGTTAAGAGGGGAGGAGTATATTTACAGCTAGAATTCACCAAGTCAAGTATTTCATATATATATATATATATATATATATATATATATATATATATATATATATATATATATATGAACCCACGCCAGGAAACCAGCCAAAAAAGAACAGAAAACGAAACGACATCATCTGGTACAACCCCCCATACAGCAAAAACGTCTCAACTAACATTGGACACAAATTCCTCAATCTGATTGACAAACACTTCCCCAAAGACAACACCCTAAGAAAAGTATTCAACAAGAACAACATTAAATTGAGCTACAGCTGTATGAACAATATACGACAAATCATCTCAAACCACAACAAAACAATTGCAAATGAGCCGTCGGCCCCCGGACAGAGCGACTCCAAAACCAACAAAGGCTGTAACTGTCGAAAGAAACCTGATTGCCCTCTCACCGGGGGGTGCTTACAAACATCAGTTGTCTACCAATCTAAGGTAATACGCAAGGACATTAACACATCCGACACATATGTAGGATTAACCGAGGGAGAATTCAAAACCAGATGGAACAATCACAAGGCTTCTTTCAGAAACCAAAACCTGCGGAATACCACAGAACTCAGCAAACACATTTGGGACCTCAAAGACAATAATGTTGAATATTCAATAACATTGCAAATTCTTGCATCCAGCACACCTTACAATAGTGGTAATAAAAGATGCAACCTATGCTTGAAAGAGAAACGGTTTATTATTTACCGTCCAGACCTGTCATCCCTCAACAAGCGCAGCGAAATTGTAACAGCATGCCGCCACAGACGGAAACACCTCCTAGGTAACACATGAGCCAATCACCACGCCCCTACGCCAGCCTGTACCCACCCACTCTGTGCCCTATATAAACCATGGTATGTGAATGCTCCCATTAAAATCTCCTGATGATTGAGGGAACCCCCCCTCATGAAACAGGCCTGTAGAGATGAAATAGTCTTGTGATTTTTTTTCCCACACATACATATATTGCGCTCTACTACGGTATCGAGCACTATTTTTTGGATAACCTTATTAAGACATATACTCCGCTCCAAATTGACATTTGTTGAGCACTGTACGACGATCAGAAATGGAAAAATTCAACATCGACTACTCCACGAAGAACATTCCCATACCCGCGCAGAATGACTACAAGCTAAGGCTCATAGAAAAGACGGAACACTTCCTAAGAAGGATGCGGTGGAAAGCACATTTTTTCCTCCACCCTGAAACAAAAGGAACGCAAAAGAAAACTTACGGATTCAAATTTACCAAGAACCCACCCACAGTTGAGGAACTAAAGGATTTTGAGAACGACATGCTCAAAATGATACAATCAGTCAAATTCAAGCCAATCCGCAACCCACTCCTCACCAAGCTGAAAAATGACAAGGAGCGCATCAAGAAAGTAAACAACCTCATCATAGCTGCCGATAAAACCACAAACTTCTACAGAATGGACATACCAGAACATCACACCTTACTGGACAGAAGCATCACCAAATCATACAAAAAAGCGCAACCCAACACCTTACAGAACATCCACCTGGAAAATAAAAGGATCGCGGCTGAACTGGACATTGAGGACAGGGTGGACGCCACAGCCAACAAGGAAGCCTTCATCACATTGAAGGACCACAAACCCAACTTCGCAAATAACCCAACATGCCGACTAATAAACCCAACTAAATCTGAAATAGGAAAAATCAGCAAAATAATCCTGGACAGAGTCAACACAAAAATCAAGGACAAAACACCACTCAACCAATGGAGAAATACAGCAGCAGTAATCAAATGGTTCAACAACATCCAAGACAAACAACAGCACAACTTTATCTCCTTTGATATCGAAGAATTTTACCCTTCCATCACGCAAGACCTACTGACTCAAGCACTAGACTTCGCCTCAGACTACGACTCAATCACAGGCAACGAAAGAAACATCATCATCCACGCAAAAAACTCCATTCTCATCCACAACAGTACACCATGGCAAAAAAAGAACAATGCAACATTTGACGTCACTATGGGAAGTTTTGACGGAGCAGAAACGTGTGAACTCGTTGGGAGTTTCCTCCTCTCCCAGCTCGCTAGCCTCAATCTGAACCTTGGTATTTACCGTGATGACGGACTGGCAGTGTGTCGCGCCTCGCCAAGGAGCAGCGAGAATACCAAGAAGCGCATATGCCAGATTTTCAAAGAGAACGGCCTATGGATCACGATTGAAGCCAACAAGCAAACCGTCAACTTCCTTGACGTCACTTTCAACCTGAGAAATAACAGCTACCAACCATTCACGAAACCCAACACAACACTCCAATACGTGCACCATGACAGCAACCACCCACCCACCACCACGAAAAGAATACCTACCGGAATTAATAAAAGGCTATCGATGCTGTCATCTAGCAAAGCTGAATTTGACCAAGCAACCCCCCCGTACCAAAAAGCCCTTGATGAAAGCGGATACAATTTCACCCTCACCTATGAACCCACGCCAGGAAACCAGCCAAAAAAGAACAGAAAACGAAACGACATCATCTGATACAACCCCCCATACAGCAAAAACGTCTCAACTAACATTGGACACAAATTCCTCAATCTGATTGACAAACACTTCCCCAAAGACAACACCCTAAGAAAAGTATTCAACAAGAACAACATTAAATTGAGCTACAGCTGTATGAACAATATACGACAAATCATCTCAAACCACAACAAAACAATTGCAAATGAGCCGTCGGCCGCCGGACAGAGCGACTCCAAAACCAACAAAGGCTGTAACTGTCGAAAGAAACCTGATTGCCCTCTCAACGGGGGGTGCTTACAAACATCAGTTGTCTACCAATCTAAGGTAATACGCAAGGACATTAACACATCCGACACATATGTAGGATTAACCGAGGGAGAATTCAAAACCAGATGGAACAATCACAAGGCTTCTTTCAGAAACCAAAACCTGCGGAATACCACAGAACTCAGAAAACACATTTGGGACCTCAAAGACAATAATGTTGAATATTCAATAACATGGCAAATTCTTGCATCCAGCACACCTTACAATAGTGGTAATAAAAGATGCAACCTATGCTTGAAAGAGAAACTGTTTATTATTTACCGTCCAGACCTGTCATCCCTCAACAAGCGCAGCGAAATTGTAACAGCATGCCGCCACAGACGGAAACACCTCCTAGGTAACACATGAGCCAATCACCACGCCCCTACGCCAGCCTGTACCCACCCACTCTGTGCCCTATACAAACCATGGTATGTGAATGCTCCCATTAAAATCTCCTGATGATTGAGGGAACCCCCCCTCATGAAACAGGCCTGTAGAGATGAAATAGTCTTGTGATTTTTTTTCCCACACATACATATATATATATATACACATATACATATATATATATATATATATATATATATATATATATATATATATATATATATATATATATATATATATATATATATATAAGGAATACTTGACTTTCAGTGAATTCTAGATATATATATATATATATATATATATATATAAATACAATAAATACTTGCATTTCAGTGTTCATTTATTTACACATATACACACACAACACTCATCTACTCATTGTTAAGTTAAGGGTTGAATCGTCCATCCTTGTTCTATTCTCTGTCACTATTTTTCTAACCATGCTGAACACCCTCTCTGATGATGCATTGCTGTGTGGCACGCACAAAAGTGCTTTCATCAAATGCACTAGATGGCAGTATTGTCCTGTTTAAGAGTGTCACAACATTGCTGTTTATGGCAGACAAACTGCTTTACGGTAGACAAAAACGTGACTGCTGTTGTTGTGTGTTGTTACTGCGCTGGGAGGACATTAATGAAACTGCCTAACAATAAACTCACATAAGAAACCAAGAACTCGCCCTCCATCATTCTACAGTTATAATGATTGGGCAGGCACGTTGTTTATATTGTGGGAAAGCGGACTCAGGTCTGCATGGAGCTGGAAGGGGCGTGGCCTCCAGCTCCGGCTGAATTTCGGGAGAAAATTTGTGCCGGGAGGTTTTTGGGAGAGGCGCTGAATTTCGGGAGTCTCCCGGAAAATCCGGGAGGGTTGGCAAGTATGGTTCAACCCCAGGCCACTCTTGTCGCTGAAGGTTTTCTACATTTTAAGATTAGGAACCATATGTGGCACTTTGGACATCATTCGTTCATTCATTGGTATTATTTATGTTCTTAACTGGGCCACCCCCATATCTTTATAAATGACATGTCATTTGTAAAGACATGCCAGGCTGACAATAGGATAATGTAAACAACACTGCCAGAGCCGCAATGAGTTTATAGTAGGTGTGTGAATGATCAACAATCAATATTATTGGCAGAAATAGAGGGCCCCAAAATCAAATTTTGCTTGGGCCCCATGGAGGCTTGGGCTGACACTGAATATAGTGTTTATAAACTCGGGAAATATGTCCCTGGACACATGAAGACTTTGAATATGACCAATGTACGATCCTGTAACGACTTGGTATCGGATCGATACCTAAATGTGGGTTATCATCCAAAACTAATGTAATGTCCTGACCTGAACCCGATGAATTAGAACGGAAACCATGAATTGATTAACGTGGATCCCGACTTAAACAAGTTGAAATTTTTTTTCGGGTGTTACCATTTAGTGGTCAATTGTACGGAATATGTACTGTACTGTGCAATCTACTAATAAAAGTCTCAATCAATCAATCAAGACTGCGAGCCAGACCTTCTCGGACCAACATCAGTCTGTGACGTCACCAATGTGCTTTTGGAAGAATGGTCGAACATTCCTATAAACACACTCCGCAACCTTGTGGACAGCCTTCCCAGAGGAGTTGAAGCTGTAATAGCTGCAAAAGGTGGACCGAAATCATATTGAACCCTATGGGTTAGGAATGGATTTGCACTTCATCAAGTTCATATGTGATTCAAGGCAGGTGGCCAAATACTTTTGGCAATATATTGTATATACATGTTATATAAGTAAACCTCCAGGCAACTGTCCAGCATTACATTTGTAACAAATGCAGATTATTCACCTCGGTGGTTAATTTCCATCACGCGCCTGCATTTTTAAGCAGCCGGTGAGTGATTACAAAAAGATTGAGCTTAGCATTTTAGCTGTGCAAACGCTTACAACTCCCGTTTCTTCGAGGCGCAAACATATCGAAAAAAGACCCCTTTTGATGAATTAGTTAATCATCCGGGGAATGGATTAGACCCTGAAATCATTTGGACAATTATTTGCTTCCAACTTTGTACTGTTGCAGTGAGAACGAACAGCCAGCCAGCTCTTCAACAACAAGGACCTGTGACTTTGCAATTGATCTTTTCGAACAGATTTAAAAAAAATAATCACTATTTTAAATGTAGGTACTGTACATATTTGTATCTATATGAGGGCACACAAGGTTAAAATGAGCAGCAATGTTGTAGATGTTGTTCAAACAGCCTGTCCCTCTTTGTTGACAATTCAAATTCCCCATAGGGGAAATGAGATCCTGGATCAGGTATCAGTGCTGTTCCAATGCTTTATGTTCACAAGTCAGTATTATTCCATTAAAAAAAAAACACACCGCCGCAGCATCTGGGGAGCTTTTATCTCACCAGCCATCTCATAATGAAACAAACAGACCTGCCTTCAGAGAGAGGTACTACCATCTGTGGCCATCTTGCTGTATTATTGTAAATAATGTTCAACTTTTTCCCTCGGAGCAGCATTGTGACATGGAGCCTTTTTATAAATTGAACAGTGTGAATGGGACCTTTGCTCAGCAATGACAAGAAGCATAAATAATTAACAGGTTTTTTGTATGTTTGTTCGATTACATGCACTTAATGCAGGAATGTAAGATTTTGATACTCATTATCATCACTAGTGGGGTATTATTGTTAATATACGGACATTGTTTGATGTTGGCACTTTGTGACGTGAGTGTTTTTGTCTATATGTGCACTGCAATAGACCGGTGACCAGTCCGGAGTTTTTTTTTATTTGAAGACAGCTGTATTTACACAGAAATAATTTGTAGATGTTTATTTACACACCTTAATTGTTTCCAAACGGTGCATGTAAAACGGCTGTTCAAACAAAACAGAAGTCATTGTCATGGACCCTTTAGCTGCTCTATAATCAGCGAAACAGACTCAATAACTCTACAATGACATTTTGGTGAATTTACTGAGGAATTTGTCGAACTGAAACAATACAAAAATAATGCCATTGTAAAGTAACACTAGTATCTAACGCAGGGGTAGGGAACCTATGGCTCTAGAGGCAGATGTGGTTCTTTTGATGACTGCATCTGGCTCTTAGATAAATCATAGCTGACATTGCTTAACACGATAAGTAATAAATAAATACGATGGTAATCACAGTGTTAAAAATAACGTAAAAAATATAAAACATTCTCATGCATTTTAATCCATCCGTCCATTTCTACCACACCTGTTCAAGAAGTCGCATTAATGGTAAGAAGTATTGTATTTATTATTAGTTAGCTTCAGAATTACAATGTTATTAAAAAGAATAAGAGACTTATTATACTCTAAAAATGTTGGTCTTATTTAAAAATGCACGCATTCAGTTGTATTCAGTGTTAAAACATATTATATGGCTTTCACGGAAATACATTTTAAAATATTTGACTTTCTATAATAAAATGCATATATATATATATATATATATATATATATGCATTTTATTATATATATATATATATATATATATATATATATATATATATATATTATATATATATATATAATAAAATGCATATATATATATATTAGTTAGAATTCACTGAAAGTCAAGTATTTATTTTATTTATATGTATATATATATATATATATATATATATATATATACACACACATGTAAATAAAATAAATACTTGAATTTCAGTGAATTCTAACTATATATATATATATACACATATACATATATATATATATATATATAATGTATATGTGTATATATATATATATATATAGTTAGAATTCACTGAAATTCAAGTATTTATTTTATATATATATATATATATATATATATATATATATATATATATATATATATATAAAATAAATACTTGAATTTCAGTGTTCATTTATTTACACATATACACACAACACTCCTCTCTACTCATTGTTGTATTTGAAAGTGCAATGCTTTGCAGCCAGCAGCACAGCCTTTGAAGGAGCGTAGGTATGGGCAGTGTAATATTCTGGGTTGGAGTCAATAACCAGGCGAGGTGACGAAGTTACGTCTCTTCACTTCATACTTCAGAACAGACTCCCACACTTGCCGTCAGGGTGCGCAATATAACGTAAACCGTTGGCCAACCAAAACGTAACCACAGAACACTATACGGTATAGTGTTCTGTGGTTACTTTTTGGTTGGCCAAGCAGACGTGACGACAGGCTGTCCTCACTCAGGTCCGCACGGACCTGGAGGGGGCGTGCCTTAAGTCCGGCTGGATCTCGGGAGAAATTCGGGAGAATGGTTGTCCCGGGAGAGGCACTGAAATTCGAGAGTCTCCCGGAAAATTTGTGAGGGTTGGCAAGTATGATCTAACGTGACGGTTCAATAACTAAGAATTGTTTTAGTTATTTTGTAAAACGTTGATTGGAGTGATGAATGAAGAATCCATTCGAGCAGGAACGGTATGGACGACTAGTAGACGGAACGACACTTATACTTCCGGTTCAAGGCAGAAAACAAAAGGAAATTGTCATGATCCGTGGTCCGGATCATGTTTTGTTATGTTATGTTAGTTTTGGACTCCATAGTGCCTGTTTTTGTACACCCTTGTTTGTTTTAGTTACCATGGTTACTTATTATTTCCACCTGTCTCTGATTAGTGTTCGCCCGTTCACCTGCTGCCCGAGCACTAATCAGAGGCATTATTTAAGCCTGCTATTGCCGGTCAGTCGGCTGGCGTCATTGTTCGCTTCATGCCTTGTCTACTTAAGTCTTGTTTATTTCATGACACAGTCAACGTAAGTTTTCCATGTCCATAGTTTATGCTAAGTGTTAGTTTAGCTCCAAGTGCGATCAGCGCGTTGTGCCTTCAACTTGTTTTTAGTTTTTGTACCTCTTTGAGTTTTGATAATTAAATCATGAGTATTAATCATGTGTTTAACAGGATAATCGTTCAAATAAATGGATGCATGGAATTGGGCTGCAACGATTAATCCATTAAATCGATTAACTCAATCCGAAAAAAGCTTTAATTTATAGTCTGTTTCTTCGATTAATCGTTAAAGTGTAACTAATAAAAAATGGTTAAAATCCGGACCGCATGGAGGAGAGGTGGGGATCATACAACAACTCACGATAGGATTCAGAATTGACTGAACACGATTCTCGATCCGAACAAAAATATAGCAGTATATTGTTTGGTTTAAAACGCACCGATGACATTATTATCGGTATTGAGTAATAAACTCTGGGACTGGTATAAGATATTATCCAGGCTGGGGTTCCGGCAGCCATCAGCTGGACTCAACTTAAAGAGGTCATATATGATTGTTTTTTCTACATTTAAAACAGTTCAGAGTCGTGTACTTCAGTGTTTTTCAACCACTGTGAGATACAGTCTGGTGTGCCGTGGGAGATGATCTGATTTCACATATTTGGGTTAAAAAAATTTTTTTGCAAACCAGTAATTATAGTCTGCAAATGATGTGTTGTTGTTGAGTGTCTAGAGCTCGGCAGAGTAACCGTGTAATACTCTTCCATATCAGTAGGTGGCAGCCGGTAGCTAATTGCTTTGTAAATGCAGGTAAAAAGGTGTCTTATGCTTAAACCAAAAATAACAAAAGGTGAGTGCCCTTAAGAAAAGGCATTGAAGTTAGGGAAGGCTATGCAGAACGAAAGTAAAACTGAACTGGCTACAAAGTAAACAAAAACAGAATGCTGGACGACAGCAAAGACTTACTGTGGCGCAAAGACGGCGTCCACAAAGTACATCCGCACATGACATGACAATCAACAATGTCCCCACAAAGAAGGATAAAAACAACTGAAATATTCTTGATTGCTAAAACAAAATAGATGTGGGAAATATAAGACATGAAACTGCTACAGGAAAATACCAACAAAAGAGAAAAAGCCACCAAAATAGGAGCGCAAGACAAGAACTAAAACACTACACACAGGAAAACAGCAAAATGCTCAAAATAAGTCAGGGTGTGATGTGACAGGTGGTGACAGTACACCTACTTTGAGACAAGAGCTATAGTGATGCATGCTTGGTTATGCTTTAAAGTCATATCCAACAATTGCGACAATGACTTTTAACTGTCAACTGAGTTTTATGATTTCTGCTGGTGGTGTGCTTCCGGATTTTTTCAACGCAAAAAATGTGCCTTGGCTCAAAAAAGGTTGAAAAACACTGGTCTACATAACTTGTAATGGTGGTTCTTTGGTCAAAATGTTGCATTGATTGTTTTACAGACCATCTTTAAGCTATTTCTGACCGTCTCTTCAGGGTGCGATCTTATTTACGTGGATCCATTTGGACTACGTCTTTGTTGTAGTTTTTAGCTCTTCCATAGCGAGTCGACTGACAGATATAAGTTCCATATATACGCTACTTTGTATTAGAAATCAAAACAGCGGAGGATGCATGTGCACGTACGAGCCAGTCTGCCCCAGAACAAGAGAATGGCAAAAAAAAAAAAAGCGGATTGACTACAGAGCGGATTACAATGGCGGACTCGCATTAAACTCTCTGGGTAAAACTTTACCATACATGGTGAGATCCGCTAACGAGTTAGGGCAGAAAACATCACAGAACGGAGCAAATTCCTAAAGCTTTTTTGGCGGAAGTTTGGCAGTTTGAGTTTAAAATATCCAGAACTTTCGGATTAGCAGATACCACCAGATTTGCTAAGTTAGTTCTGCATAATAGGGCCATAATTGTGTTCTACTTATTATTATTCTACCTTATTTAACAAACTCAAAGTCTGTATCATACACTAAAGTTGACTATAAACAATATCAGCAAACATCCATACACACAACAAACATTAATATGCTGTATTTTAGGGCTGCAACTATCGATTAATTTGATAATCGATTAAAATCTGTCGATTATTACTTCGATTAATCGATTAATAATCGGATAAAAGAGACAAACTACATTTCTATCCTTTCCAGTATGTTATTGAAAAAAACAGCATACTAGCACCATACTTTTTTTGATTATTGTTTCTCAGCTGTTTGTACATGTTGCAGTTTATAAAAAAAATATATATATATATTTGTTTTTAATTAAAAAATTAAAAAATTGCCTCTGCGCATGCGCATTGCATAGATCCAACGTATCGATGACTAAATCAATCGGCAACTATTTTTATAATCGATTTTAATCGATTAGTTGTTGCACCCCTACTGTAGTTTCAAATTAGCATGTGTAAACTAGCCACAATAGCTAATCTCCTTAGAAGCCATGCAAGCTAGTAGCTACCGAACAATTCCAAATATAATGTTCTTTACACACCACTAAAACATTACACAAACTGAGAAATGTCCATTAATACTTCAAATGTGTCTTATACAAGGTCAGAATACTCACATCGACGGCTTCACCACTGATTGAAAGCAGCAGAGAAGAGAAACCAAGTTAGCGAAGGCAACACCAGTAAAACTGGAGGAGGAAGTGGAAGTCAAACTAAATGCTTCAAAATAAAAGTATTCTGCTTGACGTACACAATCATGGGGACATCTTCACAGCTGTTCAGCACTAATTGTGACGATCTGTCACTTCACTTCTGGTGGTGGTTCCTTGTTTGATGTATGTTTCCTGGCGGCGCTCTTATTTTTGTTCCCCTTCCTGCTTGTTTCTCTCACCTGTCCCTGATTGGCAGCCTGGCACACCTGGTTTCCGTATGCCAATCAGGCGGCTATTTATGCCTGCCTTGCCTGTTCCTCAAAGCTCGAGGATTTATTATTGTTTGAGAACCTCTGTTGTATCCAAAGACATGCACCTGGGGATAAGTTGATTGGCAACACTAAATTGGCCCTAGTGTGTGGATGTGAGTGTGAATGTTGTCTGTCTATCTGTGTTGGCCCTGCGATGAGGTGGCGACTTATCCAGGGTGTACCCCGCCTTCCGCCCGATTGTAGCTGAGATAGGCTCCAGCGCCCCCCGCGACCCCAAAGGGAATAAGCGGTAGAAAATGGATGGATGGATGGATGTTGTATACACGACAATTTCTCTGTTCTCAATTGTTGATGACTGATGATAACAACCAAACCTAACCCCCCCCCCTCCACCCGCCCTCCACACCCCGGATTGTAAATAATGTAAATAATTCAATGTGATTATCTTGTGTGATGACTGTATTATGATGATAGTATATATCTGTAAGTGGACCCCGACTTAAACAAGTTGAAAAACTTATTCGGGTGTTACCATTTAGTGGTCAATTGTACGGAATATGTACTTCACTGTGCAACCTACTAATAAAAGTCTCAATGGACTGCTTCCTAGTGATGCATCGGCGCATGCGTCGAGCTCATAGAGCAAAACCCTGTGTCGGTGCGCGTACCGCTTTTAGAAAGTCACGTGACCGATCATGAGCTGTTTTGGTCACGTGACCGATACGCGAACTGTGTCGCACTGACGCCTCCTCTGTGCCCTGTGAGCGGGTCTTTTCTACAGCCGGAGAAATATTAACTAAGAAGAGAAAGCGTCTAAAATTGAATACGTTGGAAAAACTGTTTTTTTTTAATAAAAATGTGTAAAAAAAAAAAAAAAAAATTTCCAGGTCCACAAGCATCCTCATTCACAACACGTTCTCTTAGATTTCCATGTTATGATACATGTTCACATTATTTATTGACTGTATCTAAAAAAGATAAACAATATATTTTTATTTAAATTAAGTTAAGAAATAATCCTAGATGAAATACAATGACTTGGTTTATATTATTGTATATACTAGGTCAGTGGTTCTCAACCTTTTTTCAGCGATGTACCCCCTGTGAATTTTTTTTTTTTAATTCAAGTACCCCCTAATCAGAGCAAAGCATTTTTGGTTGAAAAAAAGAGATAAAGAAGTCAAATACAGCACTATGTCATCAGTTTCTGATTTATTAAATTGTATAACAGTGCAAAATATTGCTCATTTGTAGTGGTCTTTCTTGAACTATTTGGAAAAAAAGATATAAAAATAACTAAAAACTTGAAAAATAAACAAGTGATTCAATTACAAATAAAGATTTCTACACATAGAAGTAATCATCAACTTAAAGTGCCCTCTTTAGGGATTGTAATAGAGATCCATCTGGATTCATGAACTTAATTCTAAACATTTCTTCACAAAAAAATAAATCTTTAACATCAATATTTATGGAACATGTCCACAAAAAAATCTAGCTGTCAACACTGAATATTGTATTGTTGCATTTCTTTTCACAGTTCTTTTTGACAGACATTTTAGTGACAAACCTGAGCTTCTGCTTCACTGAGTTTATGAACTTACATTCATATTTTGTTGAAGTATTATTCAATAAATATATTTATAAAGGATTTTTGAATTGTTGCTATTTTCAGAATATTTAAAAAAAAATCTCACGTACCCCTTGGCATACCTTCAAGTACCCCCAGGGGTACGCGTACCCCCATTTGAGAACCACTGTACTAGGTCATGAAATCAGTGTCAGTTGAGTCGGTCCATAGGTTGCCTGTAGGGATTTTTAATGTCCAGCAGATGTCAGTATTTAGTGACACAGTATCGACACAGTATCAATACAGTTTTGTAGTGATGGGTCCGGCAACACCGATGCATCGGCGCATGTGTCGAGCTCATAGAGCAAAACCCTGTGTCGGTGCGCGTACCGCTTTTAGAAAGTCACGTGACCGATCATGAGCTGTTTTGGTCACGTGACCGATATGCGAACTGTGTCGCACTGACGCCTCCTCTGTGCCCTGTGAGCGGGTCTTTTCTACAGCCGGAGAAATAATAACTCAGAAGAGAAATCGTCTAAAATGTAATACGTCGGAAAAACTTTTTTTTTTTTTTTTTTTTTTTTTTTTTATAAAAATGTGTAAAAAAATAAAATTAAAAAAATTCCCAGACCACAATCATCCACAACACGTTCTCTTAGATTTCCATGTTATGATACATGTTCACATTATTTATTGACTGTATCTAAAAAACAATGACTTGGTTTATATTATTGTATATACTAGGGCAGGGGTCACCAACGCGGTGCCCGCGGGCACCAGGTAGCCCGTAAGGACCAGATGAGTTGCCCGCTTGCCTGTTCTAAAAATAGCTCAAATAGCAGGACTTACCAGTGAGCTGCCTCTATTTTTTAAACTGTATTTATTTACTAGCAAGCTGGTCTTGCTTTGCTCGACATTTTTAATTTTAAAAGAGACAAAACTCAAATAGAATTTGAAAATCCAAGAAAATATTTTAAAGACTTGGTCTTCACTTGGAATAAGCGGTAGAAAATGGATGGATGGATGGGTCTTCACTTGTTTAAATAAATTCATTTATTTTTTACTTTGCTTCTTATTACTTTTAGAAATACAATTTTAGAGAAAAAATACAACCTTAAAAATGATTTTAGGATTTTTAAACAAATATACCTTTTTACCTTTTAAATGTCTTCCTCTTCTTTCCTGACAATTTAAATCAATGTCCAAGTATTTTTTTTTTTTTTATTATTGTAAAGAATAATAAATATTTTAGCTTCTGGCTTTCGACGAAGAATATTTGTGAAATATTTCTTCAAACTTACTATGATTAAAATTCAAAAAAATGATTCTGGCAAATCTAGAAAATCTGTAGAATCAAATTTTAATCTTGTTTCAAAGTATTTTGAATTTCTTTTAAAATTGTTGTTCTGGAAAATCTAGAAGAAATACTGATTTGTCTTTGTTAGAAATATAGCTTGGTCCAATTTGTTAAATATTCTAACAAAGTGCAGATTGGATTTTAACCAATTTAAAGCATGTCATCAAAATTCTAAAATGTATCTTAATCAAGAAAAATTACTAATGATGTTCCATAAATTATTTTTTTAATTTTTCAAAAAGATTCAAATTAGCTAGTTTTTCTCTTCTTTTTGTCGGTTGAATTTTGAATTTTAAAGAGTCGAAATTGAAGATAAACTATGTTTCAAAATGTTATTTAAATTTTTTTCGTGTTTTCTCCTCTTTTAAACCGTTCAATTAAGTGTTTTTTTCATCATTTATTCTCTACAAAAAACCTTCCATAAAAGGAAAAAAAAATGTACGACGGAATGACAGACAGAAATACCAATTTTTTTATATATATAAATTTATTTATTTAGCTATTCTTGTTTAAATCACACTTATGTGTAACTTACAAATGACACTATATTTATTTATTTAAGTGTGTATCAAACTGGTAGCCCTTCGCATTAATCAGTCCCCAAGAAGTAGTTTTTGGTTTCAAAAAGGTTGGTGACCCCTGTACTAGGGCATAAAATCAGTGTCAGTTGAGTCGGTCCATAGGTTGCCTGTAGGGATTTTTAATGTCCAGCAGATGTCAGTATTTAGTGACACAGTATCGACACAGTATCAATACAGTTTTGCAATGTGTCGAAACGCTTCATGACGCCTCATCAACCCATCACTACTGCTTCCCCATCTGTTAAATATATTAAAATCCTCTTACCTGCACGTCGTTCTCCTGGTTTCTGCATCTTGGGGTCACAAATACCGCAGCCATGCGAGTACCCAACATAATCCCCGAGCCCTGAGGAACAGGCGAGGCCGGCATAAATAGCCGCCTGATTGGCAACTGCAACCAGGTGTGCCAGGCTGCCAATCAGGGACAGGTGAGAGAAACGAGCGCTAGCAGGAAGGGGAACAAAAATAAAAGCGCCGCCAGGAAACAAACACCAAACAAGGAACCACCACCAGAAGTGAAGTGACAGATCGCCACACTAAAAATAATATTATTTAACGGCACATTTCTCATTTACCTTAAAACAACAGGATTGAGTTGCTGGACCTTAATTAATTGTTTCTGTATGACGACATTGCTGTCCTTTTTTTAATCAGACTTCAGCCATTGCATAGTGTGATATCGACATGAAATGTGCAACATGGAGACATGGAAGTACTGGCACTGGGGCAGAACACTTTGGCTTCACTGGTACCAAAATTATTTTGGTACTTTTTGGTACTTTTCTAAATAAAAGGGGACCACAAAAAATTTAATTATTGTCTTTATTTTAACCAAAAAAATCTTAGGGTACGTTAAACATATGTTTATTATTGTAATTTAGTCCTTAGATAAAATAGTGAACATACTAGACAACTTGTCCTTTAGTAGTAAGTAAACAAACAAAGGCTCTTAATTAGTCTGTTGACATATGCAGAAAAATATTGTGTCATTTATCATTCAATTATTTTGTCAACATTATTAAGGACAACTGGTAGAAAAATAATTATTAATCTACTTGTCAATTTACTGTTAATATCTGCTTACTTTCTCGTTTAACATGTTCTATCTACACTTCTGTTAAAATGTAATAATCACTTATTCTTCTGTTGTTTGATACTTTACATTAGTTTTGGATGATACCACGAATTTGGGTATCAATCCGATACCAAGTCGTTGCAGGATCATACATTGGTCATATCCAAAGTCTGCATGTTTCCAGGGACGTATTTCCTGAGTTTATAAACATAATATATATATTTTTTTTAAACGAAAGAAGATTTTGTGATGCTCAAAAATATCGATGTAATCATAATAGTATCGACTATATACGCTCCTGTACTCGGTATCATTACAGTGGATGCCAGGTGGGGATCCACCCATGGCGTTTGTTTATATTGTAGCATTGCGGTGCAAATATTCTTCCAAAATGTGTTTGTTGTTGTTGTTTAGTGTGGTTTCACTATACTGAGTAGGTCTAGTGGTTAGAGTGTCCGCCCTGAGATCGGTAGGTTGTGAGTTCAAACCCAGGCCGAGTCATACCAAAGACTATAAAAATGGGACCCATTACCTTCCTGCTTGGTACTCAGCATCAAGGGTTGGAATTAGGGGGTTAAATCACCAAAAATAATTCCCGGACGTGGCCATCGTTGCTGCCCACTGCTCCCCTCACCTCCCAGGGGGTGAACAAGGGGATGGGTCAAATGCAGACCACACATTTCACCACAACTAGTGTGTGTGTGTGAGAATCATTGGTACTTTAACTTTTAACTTAATATGGCACACGGTTATGACAGTGTTGGCATTGTTCATACTGCCACCCTTAATGTGACATGTATGG
>NC_084561.2:13493823-13496323 GCF_033978685.3 Nerophis lumbriciformis
CTCTGCATGAAAGTTTAAAATGAGCATATATTAATGCAGTATGAAGAAGAATGTTTTAATGAAGACACATAGAATCATCATACTGCTGTGATTATATGCATCAAGTGTTCATTCAAGGCTAAGGCAAAATATGGAGATATATATCGTGTATCGCAATATGGCCTTAAAATATCGCAATATTAAAAAAAAGGCCATATCGCCCAGCCCTAGTTCAATGATGCTATTTCTGTTTGTCATGTATAATTTTGTCTATTTTGTGTTTATCCTTGAATAAACAGGTCAGTTTCTTGTTACCAACCATTGTGTATTATTCAAACTCCCCTAATTCAGCTGGCTAGTTGTTATCAAGAGTACTAAAACCCTTTTTAACATGATTCTGACAACTAAGTCGGCTAAATAACTTTAAACTTTAATACATGCTCGGATAGGCCAGTATCGGTCAGTATCGGTATCGGTCAGTATCGGTATCGGATCAGAAGTGCAAAAACAATATCGGTATCGGATCGGAAGTGCAAAAACCTGGATCGGGACATCCCTAATATATACTATCAAATATATACTAACATCATAATACAGTCATCACACAAGATAATCATCAGGGTATATACATAGAATTATTTACAATCCGGGGTGTGGGATATGGAGGACGGGGGTGGGGGGGTGTGGGGGGGGGGGGGTTTTGGTGTGGTTGGTATCAACACTTCTGTCATCAACAATCAGCATCAACAATTGCATCATCAGAGAAATGGACATTGAAACAGTGTAGGACTGACTTGGTAGGATATGTACAGCAAGTAGTGGACACAGAGAGAGAGATCAGAAAGTATAAGAAAAGGTGTCTACATTTGATTATTTACAATCCGAAGAGGTATTATGTGGAAGGGAGGGTGTTAGTTTAAGGTTGTAGTTGCCTGGAGATGTTCTTTTAGTGCGATTTTGAAGGAGGATAGAGATGCCCTTTATTTTACACCTGTTGGGAGTGGATTCCATATTGAAGTGGCATAGAAAGAGAATGAGTTAAGACCTTTGTTAGTTTGGAATCTGGGTTTAACGTGGTTAGTGTTAGTGCTAGTGTTATTATGCTGTTTGTTACTTATGTATGTTATGTTGCAGCTATTTAAAAAAGTTCTGTCAATTTGTTCTGGCCTGAAATAAATTGGCCCTTTGAAACATATCTTTGTCTTTGTGTGTTGTATGTAGACCACATTGCTTAGCAGAGTTCAGTGATGCAAATGCATGTCAAGTTGATCAACAGATTGTATTATTCTCCAGTGCAATAACAGTACTGAAATGAAGGCTAAAAGGGCATTAATGGGAGCTTTAAAAACAAAAAGTAGAAGAAGTAACTAAATAGTTACTTTTCACAGTAACGCATTACTTTTTGGTGTAACTAACTGAGTTAGTAACTGAGTTACTTTTGAAATAAAGTAACTAGTAACTGTAACCAGTTACTGGTTTTCAGTAACTAACCCAACACTGTATATGTGTGTGTATATACATATATATATATATATATATATATGTATATATATGTGTGTATATATGTATATATACATGTATATATATATGTGTGTGTGTGTATATATGTATGTACATATATATGTGTGAATATATATATATATATATATATATATATATATATATATATATATACATACATATATATATATACAGTATATATATGTGTGTATATATATGTTTGTATGTGTATATATATATATATATATATATATACACAGTATATATATGTGTGTATATATATGTTTGTATGTGTATATTTATATATTTATATATATATATATATATATATATATATATGTGTGCGCGTGTGTGTGTGTGTGTGTATGTATATATATATATATATATATATATATACATATATATATATATATATATATATATATATATATATATGTGTGTGTGTGTGTGTGTGTGTGTGTATATATATATATATATATATATATATATATATATATATATATATATATATATACACATACATACACACAGTCCGGCCCTCGGCCAAATTGTTTTAACCCAATGCGGCCCCCAAGTCAAAAAGTTTGGGGACCCCTGCTTTAGACCAAATGGAAGGTAATCAGACCTTAATGATCAAATTACAGTACATGTATAGGAGCTTTTACTGGTGTATGATAAGTGCATGTATCTCATATACAAATGAAATTAAGACCACAAATGTAGTTTTATTTTCTAAAAGTCAATTATAAGTGAATTATTCTGTTTTCCTCTTCATGAGCAGCCTGTATCAACATTGATGAGCGCATGTGAAATTAAAAAAAAAGTCACTGGTGTACATATATGCAATACCAATTCATCAGTTTCATTTGTCAGCTCCGGTAATTTCACTCGGTGTCTTTGCACTTTTAAACTTCCAATCTGTGTCCAATAAATGTTTCATTCTTGCAGATATAATTACATCCCATAACCTTGGCTCCCTATGTTTCTCTCTCTGTTCCCTGGTGGAGCCCTTCTTCCCACC
>NC_084561.2:13501323-13606323 GCF_033978685.3 Nerophis lumbriciformis
GTCACTGGTCAATCCCAAGTTCTTTCGATGACATATATGCTGAGTAAGAAGGACCATCAAAACAGAATAGGAATATTATCAAGTTTTACTGAAATTTCAGGAGATCAGCTTAATTAATACATTCATATTGGCTACTCTAGTTGATCTAACACTCAAACGGAAGAGCCCACTTCTTCCACACAAAGAAAGCCCCCACCTCTCCCTCTCGCAACACTGATAAGTAATAATTGGGGGTTGTATTCACATTCCGATGGTTTAAGACAATAAACAGACCTCTGAAGACAAGAGAAACTGGTAGAATATACAAAGGAAAAGTACTAGATGATCCAAACATGGCTATGTAAAAAGAAAGAACTCTTAAACATATATGCATTCTCCACAGTATCTTCGTACTTTGGATTTCTTGTTTAGCATTTGGCAATAGTGCTACATACTGGATCTGTTTATCACCCAACTACTAAAACTAGTGTGGAAAAGTTTGGGCGCCACTGCCCTAGATACAAAAAAAACTAGTCTAAAACGCTGTATTTACACTAGCAAACGTATGATAGTTGCCTTT
Source organism: Nerophis lumbriciformis (assembly GCF_033978685.3). NCBI lineage: Eukaryota > Metazoa > Chordata > Actinopteri > Syngnathiformes > Syngnathidae > Nerophis > Nerophis lumbriciformis. The sequence continues at coordinate 13,501,883 of NC_084561.2, forward strand.
AATTAACCCGTGTGTGGTGTTTGGGTCTCTGGGACCCGTTTTCATTTTTTAATCAAAAGAAAAATGATACAATTAATACATTTTTTAAACTGAGACTCACTGACTTTGGCTCATTTTCTGTGAAGAACACACACACACACACACACACACACACACACACACACACACACACACACACACACACACACACACAGCAGGCCAAGACAGGAGGAGGACAGAGTGTAGGTACACAGAACATCAGAGGGTCAAATGTGCGAGAAAATGAGAGCAGACAGTGTTGACAAACAATGTTGCAACCTTGTGTGGGAACCGCAGGTGCAAAAACACAAAAGAAGAAGAAAGATGCAGAAACTGGCAGAGAAATTTTCCGTGCAACGTTCATATTGTTGTTACTCAGCCAGCGTTTGTGGGTCTGATGGTGTTAGAATAATCATGTATATATATTATCACACAACTTTAGTATGCTTAAAGTCCGTTGCTATAGTTATTAGCTATTGTGCTCAAGCTGCATTTTTTCTATCTGTGCAAGGACAAAACTTCTTGTCTGAGGGGTGGCCTCAGCTGCAGATGTTATCTTTGTTTTAGCCCGCTCACAGCCAAGGACTTCAAGGACCTCAACGCAGATAAGATGACAGCCCGCAGACGAAGCAGAGACAAGGCAATCACAAGGCCCCAGCACATTCCGTCACGTATTGTGCGTACTGGACCTGCCTTGCATGATGTATGTGACCACCCGGTATAGCTCGGTTGGTAGAGTGGCCGTGCCATCAACTTGAGGGTTGCAGGTTCGATCCCCGCTTCCGCCATCCTAGTCACTGCCGTTGTGCCCTTGGGCAAGACACTTTACCCACCTGCTCCCAGTGTCACCCACACTGATTTAAATGTAACTTAGATATTGGGTTTGACTATGTAAAGCGCTTTGAGTCACTAGAGAAAAGCAATATATACATATATTTCACTTCACTTCACTTCACCCCTTTTAGAGGCGGCCTCAGTGATGTTGACTGTGGAACTCCTGAATAAATAGAGGGACGCGGGAGCTGTACTTTAGAGCGTAGGGCGAGACTATGACTAAGTGTGCAGCTCCATGCATTCTCCCCATGAGCTAAATTGAACTCTGTCTCTGCATGATTCCTTGCTTCTTGTCTGTTTTATAGATGTCATCAGTGTTTGAACCTGACAGATGGATCCGTTGCATTTTGAGGCTTTTAATGCCTCACAATCAAACCCTTTTATGTTAAAATACTGAACAGATGTTTATTGGGATAAGGTAATCATCTGTTCACAGTGACGTGCAGTCACTATAGGCAGGTGAGGCGGGGCCTCACCTGCCATCATGGAATGAAAAAAAATGTAAAAAGAAAAAAAAATATTACATTGTTATATGTATCCAGTGATTATACTATAAAGTTATTTTCCATTTAACTTCACCAGTTTTAGATTATTTTTATTCAAAATCGTTGAATTTTCACATTTGCCGTTCAAATACTGAGAAGAGACGGTGCGGTGAACAGCAGCCAGTCGAGGCACGTCACTCAGTGCCTCAACATGGATTCCGGACTCGGCTAACTGCTGGCCTGCTGTGCAGTGAGACTGTATTGCTATATGAACTATATTATACATTTCCATAGTTTAGTTAGCTGAGGTATATAATGTACAGTGTATTTTGTCAACAACTGTATGTGTGTAACGTATTTCTTGTGCTGAGCGATCATAAAACGGCTGCAAAAGACGCACTGGCTGAGGCTCCAGTAGCCCCGCCTCCTGCACCCCCGCCGTAGAATTGTAATATCAACTAAAGCCCACACTTAAACTTTCCACGTGCAAGATTGAATCTATTTAAAAAAGTTATTTCATAAGAAGCCAAAAAGTGCAAAAACAATAATGTTCGTGTTGGAGGAGTTGTGAATGACTGCAGGGCCACAACATTAGGTACACCTGCAGAGTGCAGGTGTATCTAATTCACAACTCCTCCAACACGAACATTATTGTTTTTGCACTTTTTGGCTTCTTATTAAATAACTTTTGTAACCTATTTTCATGGGCTTTCCTCTTTGTGATGTTAAGTTCCTGTTATGCGCTGTTATACAGTATATACCTCGAGCTCTTATTTTGAAGGCGCTAAGAGCGGAAGTGATGACATGGGGTGGAGCGGAAGTTTTTGAAAGAAGGTAAATAAAGTGGTCCTCGTGTAAACTGGAGCCTCCGTGTTTGTTATTTTGTAGTTTCATACAGTATAGGCGACATTTATAAACCCTCGGTTACACTTTTTTAAATAGATTCAATCTTGCACGCGGAAAGTTTAAGTGAGGGCTTTAGTTGCGGCGCATGGACTTAATTTGTAAGTAAAGGTAAAACAATAACAACGTTTTTTTAATTAAATGTGCTTTTTTGTGTGCTACAGTTTGTATGTGTAAAGTTAAAGTTAAGTTAAAGTACCAATGATTGTCACACACACACTAGGTGTAATGAAATTTGTCGTCTGTATTTGACCCATCCCCTTGTTGACCCCCTGGGAGGTGAGGGGAGCAGTGAGCAGCAGCGGCGCCGCGCCCGGGAATCATTTTTGGTGATTTAACCCCCAATTCCAACCCTTGTTGCTGAGTGCCAAGCAGGGAGGTAATGGGTCCCATTTTTATAGTCTGAATGCTGGTATGAGCTTTTAAACATAACCCGTTAACTGCTGCCAATCAAACGGTGAATAAGATACTCTTTAGGGTTCATATGTTTTTAAATCTGACTGTGATGAAGTCAGTGCCTCACCAGCCATCAACCTCACCGCACGTCACTGGTAACAACAGTATGAACATTACACAAGGGTTAAAGTACAAGACTAGTCCAAATGTGCTCTTTGTTCATTCACAATGTGTGTAAGAACATAGTCGAATCAAAACAGTGATGTCATCTTCGACAAATAGAACAACAATGTATCACCCGGGTATCTTGTGAACTCCCCAAAGAGGTTATTTTGCATCATTCCTGCCACCTCCCATGTCACTCAATACGACAAACATCCTCCAGAATAGCGAACCTTTTGTCAGACAAAATTTCCCAGTGACCTCAAGCCTTTTTTTTTTTTTTTCCTTGCACAAACAAATGCTTCTTCTCTCATTATCTCCTTGTAGTGACCGTGGAGGGATTACGTGATAAATCGCCCCTTATTCTCCTTTGCAACAGTTAAGGGCCCATTCCCACTCTTGCATGTCTGATCCTCTTATGTCAAGGCGTTCACTGACGCGTTTTTTTTTGTTTTTTTTTAATTCAGTCTTCCCTTTATTTCTCCTTACTGCTGCCGCTTATCCTGCACAGCTTTCTGTGTGCCAATAAGGAGTGAACATGCTAATAAGAGGAGAGAGGAGGCACAACAAAAATAGGATTCAAGTGGTTTTGTGTGGAATTTAAACTTGGAAATGAAGTGATTCCTCTTCCTTCCTGTCTCTTTGTGCTGAATATCAACTCAAAGGGAACCAAAATAAAAATGTGCAAAATAATAGTTGTCTAATGCTTTAATCTGACTGCCAGTCCTAATACATCATATGTCAAACTCAGTGGCAAACAACTAACAATGGTATACAAAGGCGCTTGGCAGGGTTTGGCAGCAGGTGTGTGTCAATCAGCGCTCCTAGCAACGGGCGGTAACTCCGGGAGGTAGGGAGCACCGACGACAGAAATAAACACTAAACACAGGAGAGGTCATGACACCCGTTACTTTATTCTATGTGGTCTGCCACATTATTTCATGTGGCCTACAACTTATTTGTATTATTCTCCACAAAAACGTGGTCAACGACATTTTTAATACGGTCCGCTACATTTTAAAGTGGTCCGCTACTTCCTTTTTTGTGGTCCGCCAGTTTATTTCATGTGACCTGCCACTTTATTATATGTGGCCCCCCACATCATTATGTGCCCAGCAACTTTTTGTATGGTTCACCATGGTGTATGGTTATGTGGTCCGCCATTATTTTTCATGTGACCTGCCACTTTATCCTATGTGGGCTGCAACATAATTGTCTGTGGTCCGCCACTTTATTTTCAATTGGCCTGCAATATAATTTATGTGGCCTGCCACCTTATCCTATGTGGTATGCCACATAATTTGATTTGGTCCGCCACTTTATTTCAGGTGGCCTGCCACTTTATTCTATGTGACATGCCACAATATTTTATGTGGTTCACCACTTTATCCTATGTGGTATGCCACTTCGTTTTATGAGGTCCGCCCCTTTATTTCCATGTGGCCTGCCACTTTATCCTATGTGGTATGCCACATCATTTTATGTGGTCCGCTACTTTATTTCCATGTGGCCCGCCACTTTATTCTATGTGATACGCCACATCATGCTATGTGGTCCGCCACTTTATTTCAGGTGGCCTTCCATTTTAGCCTCTGTGGTATGCTACATCATTTTACGTGGTCCACCACTTTATTTCAAGTGGTATACCACATCATTGTGTGTGGCCTGGCACTTTATCCTATGTGATATGCCACCTCATTTCATGTGCCTCACCACTTTTTTTGTACGGTTCACCATGGTGTATGGTTATGTGGTCCGTCACTCATTTTAGATTCCATTTTATTTTGTCACTCACATCATTTTTTGTCGTCCGCCACAATATTTAAATGTGACCCGCTTCATTATTTAACTTGGTCAACCACATCATTTAAAGAGGCCCGCAAAATTATTTTACGTGGCCTACAAAAGGCTGGACATAATAAAGCACTTTCTGATTAATTGTATTTGGTCTTTTAGTTTTGACTGAAACATGTCCTACATGCAATTAATTGCATATGTTCTACATCTACTTTCTAATATCTATTAAGCATTTATTTTTTTTGTTGATGGAAAAAAAAATACTTCAAAAAAAATGCTTCTGACCTTGACTAAATATGCCAAAGCATGGAATCCAACAATTTGTTAGTAAAAATATAATCAAAAAGCAGTTGCCTATACAAATCGTGTAAGAAGGTAATTATGAGTTTAAAGAGGAACTCCACTTTTTTTGGAATTGTGTATATCAGTCACAATCTTTATGTAAATAAATTATTTTTATGCATTTTAACTTGTAAAATATGTCAAGTACGGTGCAGCTAACAATAAATCGAATGGAAATCATCTATTCTGCATATGAAGCCCTCTAAAAAAACATGCATTTACGTGTCGTTATTTGAATATTAACCAAGTTATAGTGATATTGTTATTATAAGCGCTAACGCAGAGGAATTACTTTTAGCAGAGAGCTAAATAGCTGGTATTTTGACATACTGAGCCGGTGAGTTGCTGCATCGCCTGAGTTGATGAAAGTTAATTCTAGATGATAAATCATGCCTCCTCCCTGGATAGTAGTAGGTTGTGGACATAAATCGAGAAGTTGGTCAAATTTGACATTCAACTTATACCCGTAAACGTCGCAAGGAAGACATGTCAAAATGTTCGTTTGCGTCCACCTTTTTTTTACCTGTGTGAGAATTATGATTAATTGTTCATCTAAACGGGAAGATATGAACATCCTATCAGTCGGCATCCCAGTGAGAGCAGACATCGTGCAGTAAGTGATTGTTTTAGTATGTACGTACTTTGGATGTCTTGTTTAGCAATTAGCAATAGTGCTACATGCTGGATCTGTTCATCACCTAACTTCTAAAACTTAGTGGCTCATCCTCTGTATATTCAGGCTCAAAAATATAAGGTTCTGGACTGTCATGATCCGTGGTCCGGATCATGTTTTGTTATTTTCTGTTAGTTTTGGACTCCATAGTTCCTGTTTTTGTGCACCTTTGTTTGTTTTAGTTACCATGGTTACTTATTATTTCCACCTGTCTCTGATTAGTGTCCGCCCGCTCACCTGCTTCCCGAGCACTAATCAAAGGCATTATTTAAGCTTGCCTTTGCAAGTCAGTCGGCCTGGTGTCATTATTTGCTTCATGCAACCTGCTACGTAAGTCTTTGTTTCATGCCACAGCTACCTGAGTATTGTTTGTCCCTCGTCCATGCTAAGAAGTAGCATTAGCTCCAAGTGCGATCAGCACGTTGTGCCTTCGCCTTGTGTTCCGTTTTTTTGCACTACTTTGATATTTTGATTAATAAATCATGTTCCTACCTGCACACCTTGTCCGGAGTGGTCCGTCTGCATCCCGGGAGAACGAACCCCGAAGCAAGCTGCGAAATCCTCGTTGTGACACTGGACCATCATTTGTCCCAAAGTAGTCGTCGTTGTCTCTCACTGTAGTACTAACCCACCAGTGCCTCCATGGAAATGCCCCCCTCTACCTCAAATAACTACTCACCCCCAAATCCTCCACACGACGCCTCCGCTCCGGACAGGCTAACCTCCTCCAACCTCCGAGGACAAAGCTACGAACAATGGGAGACCGGGCTTTCTGATCCGCCGCTCCCAGTCTGTGGAACGCTCTCCCTGACCACCTGAGGGCACAACAGACTGTGGATGCTTTTAAAAAAAACTTAAAAACCCTTCTTTTTAAAAAAAAAAAAGCCTTTTTTTTTTAGATATATGCATAGTAGTTTTAGCTATTTGGCTGTTCTGGTTTTTATTTTTATACATTTTTTATTATCTTTTTTTTTTTTTTTAATACACTGTAGCGCTTTGAGGTTGTTTACTCAATGTAAAGTGTTTTTTATAAATTAAATCTATTCTTATTATTATTATTATAGTGTTATTGTTGAAGGGAAAAGTGAATATTGTGATGTGTCTATGAAATTAATGCGCCTCCATATACTTAAAATGAGCAAAATTGGTCAATATTACATGTTATTTTGAAGTTAAAGTTAAAGTACCAATGATTGTCACACACACACTAGGTGTGGCGAAATTATTCTCTGCATTTGACCCATCACCCTTGATCACCCCCTGGGAGGTGAGGGGAGCAGTGGGCAGCAGCGGTGGCCGCGCCCGAAAATCATTTTTGGTGAATTAACCCCCAATTCCAACCCTTGATGCTGAGTGCCAAGCAAGGAGGTAATGGGTCCCATTTTTATAGTCTTACTATGTTATTTGAAGTTGGGGCGGTATAGCTCGGTTGGTAGAGCGGCCGTGCCAGCAACTTGAGGGTTCCAGGTTCGATCCCCGCTTCTGCCATCCTAGTCACTGCCGTTGTGTCCTTGGGCAAGACACTTTACCCACCTGCTCCCAGTGCCACCCACACTGGTTTAAATGTAACATAGATATTGGGTTTCACTATGTAAAGCGCTTTGAGTCACTAGAGAAAAGTGCTATATAAATATAATTCACTTCACTTCTCTACTACTGTCAAGACTTGGACCATGGCTTGGTTTGATCTCCCGAGGTGCAAGTGAATTGGACCAGATGTGGCGTGAAAGTAAATACATGATTTATTTAAACACTATAACTACAAAAAAAAGGATCAAACAAAAGGCGCACACAGGGGCGGAGGTACAAAACTTGACTATAAACACAGAACCTGCACATTGGCAGAAACTATGAACAATTAAACAAAACTTGCAAACTATGGCATGAATAAAGAAAACTTACTTGGATGAAAAAACGGCATGAAAAAGCGCAGCAAGGGTCATAAGTGTGTGGAGAGTATAAATGTGAGATGTCACCAGAAAGACAAACTGAAAACAATAAACTTAAATACTACAGACATGATTAACGAAAACAGGTGCGTGACTCAAAACGTGAAACAGGTGCGTGACAGGTGAAAACTAATGGGTTGCTATGGTGACAAACAAGAGTGCACAATGAGTCCAAACGTGGAACAGGTGAAACTAATGGGTAATCATGGAAACAAGACAAGGGAGTGAAAAGCCAGAAACTAAAAAGTCCAATAACCAAACAAAACATGACTAAAACAAAACATGATTACACAGACATGACAACTACATTACATATAAGTCTACAGCATGTATATAAAACAGAGGTTTTTGAATGTTTTTTACATTGCTTTATAGGCAAAATAGAGCAAAATCCTAGTACCGTCACTGTTAGCTGACTCTTGCTATCAATTACTTATGAGTTAGAATGCATGAATTATTATTTTTTTTTTTCACATAAGTATTTTGAATGATGGACCAAATTCCCCCCCAAAAAAGTGCAGTTCCATTTGAAATGTATATATTTACTGTTAGAACCGGCCCTCTAAGGGCAGCCATAATCGCAATGGGGCCCTCATTAAAAATTAGTTTGACACCGTTGCTCTACCTGACAAACACTCACTTGTGTGATTTACGTGGTTGCTTTTACGCCAAAGCTCACCTCAACAATGTGCATAAACGGCAACAATTGATAATAATGTGTTCAATTTGCAATACTTTGCCTCACCTCCATTGTGACCGGCGCATCCAGGGGCTTTTGTCGGAGGAGGCGGGCGGGCGGGCTAATATTGCAAATCGAGCAAGCAATCAATAAGACGCAGCGTCGTCAATCCCGTTAATACCTCTTTTCGCAATTCCAGAACTCAGGTTTTTGGCGCCACGGATGGGAGATGAACGAGTGGGTGTAGCGGAGCGCGCGCTGCAAATTACCCAAGCAGCGAGGGAAGACTCGGAAGAGGGAGGTGGAGGAGGCGGTTGCCATGGAAATGATGATAATCCTAGACATGCTCAGATGGTGTTTTGTTCTTCCCGACTTACAGGCAGTCGAGAGACACAAGACAAACAGAACAATGTGTGGTTAATCTCCGTATGCCTCGCTGACTTCAGACAAACGTGTAGACACGGGGGGCTTACATATCAAATGGAAGCTGGGGGAGTTTGCTTTAAAAATGTGCGGGATGACACCTAAAGACGTGCGAGGAAAAGTCCACACGTTAGAGAAGTGCAAGCAAAGCACATAAAATAAAAACACTACACGGGAAAACGAACTGGGAATCACAATGTTATCAATTAATTCATCAGGTGCATCTACATACTTTAAAACAGGGCTTTTTAACCTTTTTGACCTCGGGGCCCAACTTTTCCACTACAAACGGGCCCGGAGCCCACTGAAATATTAACACAGAATTATCAATCTTACTCCTGATTTCAACCGCATTCTGTCACGTGCTGGGGGTCGCAGCTTGCTGCGAGGTTCCTTCCCCCGGGATGCAAACGGACCACTCCGGACAGGACGTGCAGGTAGGAACATGATTTATTCTCAAAAATTCGACCAAGTGCCGAAACAGAAAACAAGCCGACGGAACAACGTGCCGATCGCACTCGAAGCTAAGGCTACCACTTAGCATAGGCAAAAGACAAGGAATACTCACGTAACTTAATGCATGAAGCAAACTGAAGCCATAGTGCTCGGAAAACAGGTGAGCGTCCCGAGCACCAATCAGAGACAGGTGGAAACAATAAGCACCCATGGTAACTAAAAACAAACAAGGGTGCACAAAAACAGGAACTAAGGGAGTCCAAAACTAATAGAATATAACAAAAACACGGATCATGACACATTCAATAATTATATCCAACCTACTTACAGTTTACAACCTTGTCAAATGATATGAAACCATGTGTTAATCGCAAATACTACGTACAAACCCCGTTTCCATATGAGTTGGGAAATTGTGTTAGATGTAAATATAAACGGAATACAATGATTTGCAAATCCTTTTCAACCCATATTCAATGGAATGCACTACAAAGACAAGATATTTGATGTTCAAACTCATAAACTTTATTTTTTTTTTTGCTAATAATAATTAACTTAGAATTTCATGGCTGCAACACGTGCCAAAGTAGTTGGGAAAGGGCATGTTCACCACTGTGTTACATGGCCTTTCCTTTTAACAACACTCAGTAAACGTTTGGGAACTGAGGAGACACATTTTTTAAGCTTCTCAGGTGGAATTCTTTCCCATTCTTGCTTGATGTACAGCTTAAGTTGTTCAAAAGTCCGGGGGTCTCCTTTGAGGTATTTTAGGCTTCATAATGCGCCACACATTTTCAATGGGAGACAGGTCTGGACTACAGGCAGGCCAGTCTAGTACCCGCACTCTTTTACTATGAAGCCACGTTGATATAACACGTGGCTTGGCATTGTCTTGCTGAAATAAGCAGGGGCGTCCATAGTAACGTTGCTTGGATGGAAACATATGTTGCTCCAAAACCTGTATGTACCTTTCAGCATTAATGGCGCCTTCACAGATGTGTAAGTTACCCATGTCTTGGGCACTAATACACCCCCATACCATCACAGATGCTGGTTTTTCAACTTTGCGCCTATAACAATCCGGATGGTTCTTTTCCTCTTTGGTCCGGAGGACACGACGTCCACAGTTTCCAAAAACAATTTGAAATGTGGACTTGTCAGACCACAGAACACTTTTCCACTTTGTATCAGTCCATCTTAGATGAGCTCAGGCCCAGCGAAGCCGACGGCGTTTTTGGGTGTTGTTGATAAACGGTTTTTGCCTTGCATAGGAGAGTTTTAATTTGCACTTACAGATGTAGCGACCAACTGTAGTTACTGACAGTGGGTTTCTGAAGTGTTCCTGAGCCCATGCGGTGATATCCTTTACACACTGATGTCGCTTGTTGATGCAGCACAGCCTGAGGGATCGAAGGTCATGGGTTTAGCTGTTTACGTGCAGTGATTTCTCTAGATTTTCTGAACCCTTTGATGATATTACGGACCTTAGATGGTGAAATCACTAAATTCCTTGCAATAGCTGGTTGAGAAAGGTTTTTCTTAAACTGTTCAACAGTTTGCTCAAACATTTGTTGACAAAGTGGTGACCCTCGCCCCATCCTCGTTTGTGAATGTCTGAGCATTTCATGGACTCTACTTTTATACCCAATCATGGCACCCACCTGTTCCCAATTAGCCTGTTCACCTGTGGGATGTTCCAAATAAGTGTTTGATGAGCATTCCTCAACTTTATCAGTGTTTATTTCTACCTTTCCCAACTTCTTTGTCACGTGTTGCTGGCATCAAATTCTAAAATTAATGATTATTTGCAAAAAAAAAAATGTTTATCAGTTTGAACATCAAATATGTTGTCTTTGTAGCATATTCAACTGAATATAGGTTGAAAATCATTTGCAAATTATTGTATTCCGTTTATATTTACATCTAACACAATTTCCCAACTCATTCCGGGTCCTAAATGACTGTCAAAGTGTACCAACTTGTCGGATTACATCCTCAGCCATCTACTTTCCAGGTGAGAGGCATAATTTATGATCTACAAAAAAACTTCTACGAGCAGGGACGCGAGAAAGCAGCAGACCACTCGATGATGTAAACATAATCATGCTCAGTGGCCTAGTGGTTGGAGTGTCCGCCCTGAGATCGGTAGGTCGTGAGTTCAAACCCCCGGCCAAGTCATGCCAAAGACTATAAAAACGGAACCCATTACCTCCCTGCTTGGCACTCAGCATCAAGGGTAGGAATTGGGGGTTAGATCACCAAAAATTATTACTGGGCGCGGCCAACGCTGCTGCTCACTGCTCCCCTTTCCTCCCAGGGGGTAATCAAGGGTGATGGGTCAAATGCAGAGAATAATTTATCTACGCTTAGTATGTGTGAGACAATCATTGGTACTTAATAAAATATATGAAAATATTATTATTTTTTTGGAATTTTGTATGGCATTAAAATCATTATGAAAGACATGATGATGAATGTTATTTGATTTTTTTTTGCATTCTATATATTAAATAAATGCGATCAAAAGGCAGCTTACAACGGAGCCTATTTGAGCGGCTCAATTCTGTCTAGAAAGCCTTTTAAAAAAACATCCAAACACCTCCATTAAGGTTTTATATACATCATGTAAGTATATATGTAATGTAGTAACAGGCACATTTATAATAACATTTAATATTTACGTATTTGATATTTACATAATTTCAAAAAAGTATCAAAACATTTGCTTTGCTTTTCGTCATTTCTGATTATTACTCACTGCAAACTTGAGAGCTAACAAACACAAAAAAAACATCACTTACTGTACAATGTCTGCTGTCATTAGGATGCCGACTGTTGGGATGTTCATAAATAGCGTCTCTTTGTGTCGTTCTTGCCAGTTCCGGGTCCTAAATGGCTGTCAAAGAGTACCAACTTGTCGGATTACATCCTCAGCCATCTACTTTCCAGGTAAGAGGCATGATTTATGATCTACAAAAAGAAGCAGACCACTCGATGATGTAAACATAAGAACACACGGTAGTGATCGCGGCATCGCTATAAATAGTTTGTCTGCTTATAATAACAATATCACTAATACTTGGTCAATAAATGGAGTATTGTTGGCGCTTTTTGAATAGTTGTTTATTGGGTTTTATAGGTGGAATAGAGGACCTCATAAATAACTGATGTAAAATATATTTACATTCAATTATGTTGCGCTAAAAGAGGTCAACTAAATAAATAATGCATATGTTTAATTAATTTGTTTATTTTATTAAATGAATGTTCAAATTAAAGAACAGCTTCACCTCTTTAGTCATAATATTTGAGTCAATCCTGATATATGGTCTCCAATTGACTGTTGAAAGCACCAGTCAAATTATTTTTATGTACGTTACAACGCTGTTACCGTAATGTTTGTTGTAGCGTGGCACGCTATTTTTGATGTGGTTGTATGTCAACATGACAGCGTCGGAAGCACAGCAAGTTGAACACAATAAATATATATTTTGTTAATGAAAGCAACAACCAGCACCACACTAAAAGGAGCTTGGTATCAAATAGAAATAGGCAACATCACACAGCAAACAATGCATGCCCACATATGCACTACTACCACGTGGGAGTAATGAACAACAAATCAAGGATTGAAGTGACTAGCTTGCCATACTACAATACCTACTCAGTGGCCTAGTGGTTAGAGATCTGTAGGTTGTGAGTTCAAACCGAGAGTTATACCAAAAATATATATAAAAATGGGACCCATTACCTCCCTGCTTGGCACTCAGCATCAAGGGTTGGAATTGGGGGTTAAATCACTTAAAATTATTCCCGGGCGTGGCCACCGCTGCTGCTCACTGCTCCCCTCACCTCCCAGGGGGTGAACAAGGGGATGGGTCAAATGCAGAGGACAAATTTCACCACACCTTGTGTGTGTTTGTGACAATCATTGGTACTTTAACTTTAACTTTTAACTTAACAAGCTTGCCATCCTATAATACTCCGTCTGTGGAGAAGAAGGTATGGCAGGCATAGAAGCACACTCAATCTGTTTATTAACCAGACGTTACACAATCTAGTGAAAAGATTCAACAACCGCCAGCTAAATGCCTCCTGCTACGCTAACAAACACAGCTGAGCTGACGTCACACGTCATTTGGCAACAGGCACCGTTTTGTAAAAGGCACACACACGCTCTACTCTCATGAAACGTCTCTCAAACGCATTTGCTTGATATTTGGTTTTTTGAATGTTGTTTTTAAGTAACACAATTACATTCCTTTGTAATTCCGTAAAGTAACAAGTAACTAGACTTCATTACTTTGTTAAAGTCATTTTCCCAAGAGGTCTGAGATTTGAACGATTTTAAACCTGGCGCTGAACCAATCACACGTCATGTCTCTAAACGCCGTGCCTATTTATCATAGACATCTTACGACAAATCAAGTAAACAAACACACGCCGACGCCAGTAACGGATTAACTAAATCTTCCGCCATAGTTCAGTAGGTGAATTGACATTCTGGGAACGTTATGAACAATCGAATGCAAATGTATGCATGTGTCGCTCTGAGAGAGAGTGTGTGTGTGTGCGTGTGTGTGTGTGTGTGTGTGTGTGTGTGTGTGTGTGTGTGTGTGTGTGTGTGTGTGTGTGTGTGTGTGTGTGTGTTCTGGCAATGCTGACTTAATGGGGACATGGCTCTATCGTTTAAAAAGGTTTCTCTTTCGGGGACCTGTTTTTTTTGTCCCCGTACCGTCAGAGGTCCCCTAAAGAGAAACCTTTTTAAATGATAGTCAGATCCATTCTGAAGATGCCTAAGTGATTTTTAAGCTTTGGTCCATAAAACATGTTTACTGGTTAGTTTGAGTGTGAGACATTTGCACAGCAGCCCCCTCATCGGGCTGTACACTGCAAAAACTGAAATCTAAGTAAGATTAAATATCTCAAATAAGGGTGATATTTGCTTTTTTCCTGTCTGATAAGATAATTCTTCTCACTAACTATATATATATATATATATATATATATATATATATATATATATATATATATATATATATTCCTCGCACACTAATTGTCTGAAAGAGCACGAACTTGGTGTGATGATGTCATGTTATCGATGGAAAAATGCATTTTTTTGACCATATGATTTGTCTAGGAGACCCCGAGAGTAACAAGCGGTTGCCTTGTTGCCTTGCCATTAAGAACAATACATTAGTTTTTAGTATAAGTTTGCTGGTTTCAAGAAATGTAATGCCGAGCGCATATCATTATGTCAAGGTAATGGCACTAGCATTTACTTAATTTAAGAATATTTTTCAACATATTGAGCAAATCATACCAACGAGTCATACCAAAGACTATAAAAATGGGACCCATTACCTCCCTGCTTGGCACTCAGCATCAAGGGTTGGAATTGGGGGTTAAATCACCAAAATGATTCCCGGGCGCGGCCACCGCTGCTGCCCACTGCTCCCCTCACCTCCCAGGGGGTGATCAAGGGTGATGGGTCAAATGCAGAGAATAATCTCGCCACACCTAGTGTGTGTGTGACAATCATTGGTACTTTAACTTTTTAACTTTAAAAAGGTCTCTTTTTTTTTTTCTATCAAGAAAAGTGCACTTGTTATTAGTGAGAATATTCTTATTTTAAGGTATTTTTGGGTTCATTGAGGTTAGCTAATTTGACTTGTTTTGGAAAGTCTTGACAAGCCAAATTTTCTTGTTCTATTGGCAGATAATTTTGCTTAGTTTAAATAAAATACCCCTAATTTTTTTTTTTTTTTTTTTTGTTTTTGATCATTGACTTTTTGCAGTGTAGCTGGTACTGCACTCGCTGCTTTTTTAAAATAGTCCTCAGTAGTCCATACCTGCCAACTTTTGAAATCAGAAAAACCTAGTAGCCAGGGTCCAGGGGACGCAGGCCCCGGTAGGTCCAGGACAAAGTCCTGGTGGGGGGTTCTTCGCCCCCCGACGCAAAATGATTATTAGCATTCAGACAGGTTAAAATGTTGCTAAAACCATCACTTTTCTATCAGTCACAGTGACTTTTCAAAACAAAAATATTACAGCAAAAATCATATGGGTTGATTGACATGTTTATTCTGTAAGCTAACTTCAATAGTTTGAAATTATTTTGACAGTTAATGCCAGTTATCCTGTCAACCTTTCACAAGACTTCAATTTGTTAATTGAAAGTATAAACAGTATAAACACTTTTTACAGTAAACAAATGGTAAAACAGTACTAAATAATTCCATTAAAAAAAAATTTGGTGTCATTATTAACTTTCTGTCCAAGCTTGTATAATCTACTGCCTTGTTCAATTGTAAAAAATATTCTGTGCCTAAAATTCACATTTCTATCACAATTATCATACTGTAAACATGGTAAGCTAACTTCATTAAAATTAATAGTCCTGTCAATAGCATGGAATTATAATTCAAATGTCGTTTTTTTGTAAGCCTTTCAAAAGAATTCAAAATATGAAAAATTAATGAAAATTAATTTAAGCCATCAGACACTTGAAAAGTGGCACATCACATCTCTAATGTAATCATTTTAACTTTTCAACAGAAATAGCACTGCAAAAATATTAAGGACATACTTCTGTATTTTGGTAGTTATGCTGTCAACATTTAGCAAGATTTCTTCAACTTGGACTTGAAAGCATAAATAGTATAAACACTTTTAACAGTATAACAGTACTAAACAATTCCAATAGATAACATTGGTGTCATTACCTTTTTGTGGCTAAAATCCAAATTTATTCTAGTCCATGCTCAATTATTGCCTCCGTAAATAAAACTTCGGCATTTATCACATCCAAAGAATCTGTTTGGGCGACGAAAAACGTTGAAAGTTTTCCACTTGTATCGCTAGCAACGGCATTAGACTTGTGTTTTTTTGTCCCAACGTGGTCTTTTACATCGCTAATTCCTCCGTTTCCGATCGAAAAATCTTGTCTGCACAAGGTGCAATTCGCGTAGTTTTCACCCTTTTTGGAACGGATAATTATTCCCGGATAGGCTTTTGAATATTCTTCACGGAATGACTGCAGTTTTCTTTTCGGTTTAAGACTCGTTTGCGATTTTTCTCCGGCTGATTCCATGATCGTTCGCTCGTTTGGAAACAATGGCAACAGGTGCCTCGTGCTTGGCAGCGGTGCTATAAATAGCCTCGCGCATGGCATTCGGAATGGCTCGATAGGAAGTTACGGGAAGCAGTGTCGATTGTCATTGTTGTTACGCGATTTCGTGAATAAAACTTAAAAAAATTTTTTTTTTTTAATTAATGAAAAACCGTATTTTTTATCACTGCAACCGTAACCCGGAATAGGTTGATGAAAACCGTACTAATTACGGGAAAACCGGAGTAGTTGGCAGGTATGGTAGTCACGTACAAACTTGTGCGAATTAAGCAAAAAATATTTAAATTTGGTCCTCATTAACCATATTAACTCTTTTTCCCCAGGGTCCCCAGTAAGAATGATCAGCACATTACGTCATCAATCCAGAGTTTTAAAGACGTGTATGAGCTAACTGGGCAGTGGCCATTATACCTATTTTTTTTTATGCTGCGATGAGGTGGCGACTTGTCCAGGGTGTACCCCGCCTTCCGCCCGATTGTAGCTGAGATAGGCTCCAGCGCCCCCCGCGACCCCAAAGGGAATAAGCGGTAGAAAATGGATGGATGGATGGGCCTCCACAACCTGTAGAAAGGATGATCAAAAACTTGGTCCCCATTCCAAATAATAACCAGTATGTGTGTGTGTGTGTATGTGTGTGTGTGCGTATGTGCCCTGCCTCCTCAAACACTTGCCCCCCAGCACCAAGCCCCCGTCTTTTCATCACAATGTCTGTTTCAGACCGAGCAGAATGGGGCGCACGAGGAGAAAGCAGGAGGCAGAGAGGAATGGAGAAACCCCACCGCATCCCAATCAGCCCGGCTCGCTGAGGCGGAACGCCGGCTAAAGTACTGGAACTGAGATGGTCTCAGCATCGCATCTTATTTCCAATTCACAGGCACCGCAGTCCAATGCAATTCAAATACTAATAATAACAAACGAGGTAAAACTGGACGGTTATGAAGGGCATGCTGGGATTTTTCAATGCATTCCCTAATGCTTTCACACTCGGAGGGGGTGTCAACGCCGGAATTGTTAAGTGGACCGCGTGCAGGTTAAAAAGGTCGAGCAGGAGTTTCAAGCGATGATGCAGCTTTAAAATAATTAGGGAGTATGGGTTGAGCTATATTAAAACAGCTTCTGCCACTCAGGTGTCAAACTCCTGGACCTTGTGGACAAATTCTGCACATTAGAAGCTTGATTTAAAGGCCTACTGAAACCCACTACTACCGACCACGCAGTCTGATAGTTTATATATCAATGATGAAATCTTAACATTGCAACACATGCCAATACGGCCGGGTTAGCTTATTAAAGTGCAATTTTTAAATTTCACGCGAAATATCCTGCTGAAAACGTCTCGGTATGATGACGTCTGCGCGTGACGTCACGGATTGTAGAGGACATTTTGGGATAGCATGGTGGCCAGCTATTAAGTCGTCTGTTTTCATCGCAAAATTCCACAGTATTGTGGACATCTGTGTTGGTGAATCTTTTGCAATTTGTTCAATGAACAATGGAGACAGCAAAGAAGAAAGCTGTAGGTGGGAAGTGGTGTATTGCGGGCGGCTGCAGAAACACAAACACAGCCGGTGTTTCATTGTTTACATTCCCGAAACATGACAGTCAAGCTTTACCATTGGCCTGTGGAGAACTGGGACAACAGAGACTCTTACCAGGAGGACTTTGAGTTGGATACATAGACACGGTACCGTGAGTACGCATGCAGCTGCGGCTTCCAAACATTTGATCGCTTGTCCGTACGTGCGTGCCGCTATGTGCATGTCACGTACGTAACTTTGGGGACTTTGGGGAAATATATGTGCTGTATGAACTTTGGGGAGGTGAACAGTACTTTGGGCTGTGGGATTGAGTGTGTTGTGCAGGTGTTTAAGTTGTATTGGCGGGTTATATGGACGGGAGGGGGGAGGTGTTTGTTATGCGGGATTAATTTGTGGCATATTAAATATAAGCCTGGTTGTGTTGTGGCTAATAGAGTATATATATGTTTATATACTGTTTTAGTCATTAACAGCTGAATATCAGGTCCCACCCGCCTCTCACAGCATCATCCCTATCTGAATCGCTCCCACTGCCCTCTAGTCCTTCACTCTCACTTTCCTCATCCACAAATCTTTTATCCTTGCTCAAATTAATGGGGAAATCGTCGCTTTCTCGGTCCGAATCGCTCTCGCTGCTGGTGGCCATGATTGTAAACAATGTGCAGATGTGAGGAGCTCCACAACCTGTGATGTCACGCGCATATCGTCTGCTACTTCCGGTACAGGCAAGGCTTTTTTATCAGCGACCAAAAGTTGCAAACTTTATCGTCGATGTTCTCTACTAAATCCTTTCAGCAAAAATATGGCAATATCGCGAAATGATCGAGTATGACACATAGAATGGACCTGCTATCCCCGTTTAAATAAGAAAATTGCATTTCAGTAGGCCTTTAATATAGGCTTTAAATTTTACAAAACCCAAAACCAGTGAAGTTAGCAAGTTGTGTAATGTGTAAAAAAAAAATGAATATAATGATTTGCAAATCCTTTTCAACTTATATTCAATTGAATAGACTGCAAAGACAAGATATTTAATGCTTGAACTGAGAATCTTAATTTGTTTTTGCAAATAATTATTACCTTAGAGGTAATGGCAGCAACACGTTGCAAAAAAAGTTGGCACAGGGGTATTTTTACCACTGTGTTGCATGGCCTTTCCTTTTAACAACACTCAGTAAACGTTTGGGAACTGAGGAGACCAATTTTTGAAGCTTTTCAGGTGGAATTCTTTCCCATTCTTGCTTGATGTACAGCTTAAGTTGTTCATCAGTTCATCAGTCCGGTGTCTCTGTTGTCGGACATTTGGCTTCATAATGCGCCACACATTTATAATGGGAGACAGGTCTGGACTACAGGCAGGCCAGTCTAGTACCTGCACTCTTTTACTACGAAGCCACACTGTTGTAACACGTGGCTTGGCATTGTCTTGCTAAAAAAATGTTGTGTTTGTGTTTGGTATCTGTGTCCGTACGTATGTATGTGATAATGGGGTATATGGGTCACCAGGGTATTGATTTTAACTTTGTAAAGCACTTTGCATTGCATTTCTTTTATGTATGAAAAGCGCTTTATAAATAAAGCTTGATTTGATTTGATTTGATGGCATTTATTTAGTATTTAGAATGCATTAAAAAAAGAAAAACATATGTGTTCTTGTCTTACATAAAGATTGTGAACGATCGGAACAATTCCAAAAAAGTACAATTCCCCTTTAAGATACTAATACATGTAGTTTATTTGCCATTATATAGGGGATTATTATTAACTTTGGGGAGCGGCTACACTTTGTGTATGGAGACACATAATTAGCCGCCTGTCAGCCAGTGGACTTTAAATAAATCTGAGCTTGTTCGGCGTTAAAAGGAACTAATGCGATCACATACTGTTTTCTGGCAAATCGTCCGATACTGACCAGCACATCCCTAATCATAATAGATATCTACACTCATCATCAATTTTACAATTGCACTTCTATATTTGCAATCGATTTGATTACCTGATATTATGTGACCATCATTTGTTGTGAAACTATAGCCTTAAAACACACAAATGGGTTAACTATGAGCTTTTAGCTTAGCTCCAAAAAGAAATACAGTAGAACTTGATTTACGAACGCCTCAATTTGCGACCTTTTCAGTCTACGAACCTTTCGATCGAGCCAAACATGCTTCCGTCGCTTCCCTATGGGGGCTGCCACTTGGATGACATCACTTCCTGTGCAGGCAAGCGTGGGTAACTGACACATCTGTGAAGGCACCATTATTGCTGAAAGGTACATACAGGTTTTGGAGCAACATATGTTGCCATCCAAGCAACGTTATCATGGACGCCCCTGCTTATTTCAGCAAGACAATGCCAAGCCATATTCTGCACGTTACAACAGCGTGGCTTCGTAGTAAAAGAGTGCGGGTATTAGACTGGCCTACCCGTCTCTCATTGAAAATGCCTAAAATACGACAATGGAGACCCCGGACTGTTGAACAACTTAAGCTGTACATCAAGCAAGAATGGGAAATAATTCAACCTGAAAAGCTTCAAAAATTGGTATCCTTGATTTCCAAGCGTTTATTGAGTATTGTTAAAAGGAAAGGCCATGTAACACAGTGGTAAAAATGCCCCTGTGCCAACTTTTTTGCAAAGTGTTGCTGCCTTAATTTAATGATTATTTGCAAAAAAATTAAGTTTCTCAGTTTGAACATTAAATATATTTTCTTTGCAGTCTATTCAATTAAATATAATTTTAAAAGGATTTGCAAATCATTAAATTGTATTCTGTTTGTATTTACAATTTACACAACGCGGTAACTTCACTGGTTTTGGGTTTTGTATAAAACCCTTTAAAAACAACCACAGTTGAAAAAAAAGGGCTGTACACCACAAATAAGTAAACATTTAAAAAGCAGAGAAGTACAGACTGTCAAGGCGCGGACTCGAACCCGTTTTTCCTCGGCAGCTGGAGCTGCCGGCACCTCCGCTGGCAGCGCGCTCATACACGCCCTTGCTCGCGCTGAGCGCAGCACGCCCACGCAACAACAAGCCTGCAGACAATCACCTATCTGCGCACCTGGACCTGATGAGAGGGAGCGGCATAAAGACCAGCGAGGAACCTTTGCCAGAACGTCGCTCATCTTCCCAGTAAGCATCACGTCTGGCATTCCCTCCCCTGTGCTTTGCTCACCTTCTCTTTGCTCTCTCTGTGTCTCCCTTGTTCATGTCCCTTGTGTCTCCCGCAGTGACTTCCCTGTCATCCGTGATCGTGTTTTGCCTCTCGACATCCATCCGGATTCCCGACTGCCTTCCTCGATCCTCGACCCCCTGCTCGGACACTACCCTCGACCCCTTGCCTGTTTACGCGCCTCCCATTGATTCGACGAAGGATACATCCAACACTCACAGACAACAACCCCTAGTAACATTTACACTATTAATTATACACATAGCCTACACCCATTCACTTAGGGTAGCATACACACGTCACGTAATCATCAAAGGTTTAAATAAACCTTGTGAACCGCAGTTCTGCCTTGGTTGTCGCCTCCTTCCCTTCTCTGTACACAACGCAGACAAAGGAAAGACTAAAACATATTTAAAACAAAGGAGAAAAAAAAAAATTATATTTGCGAGGAGTACACAATGCTTGTGGACTGGCTCGCAAAAATTTAAAAAACAAGTCCACAATTGCACCCATTATTAAAAAGGACGTTTATATGCTTGCTGACTTTGCAATGGGTTAAATATCTTTGCAAATATGGAGAGAAAGTGCAAGACCGGTTCGAAAAACCGTTGCTCGTGTTGATCAATGAGAAGCAGCTGGCAGGTGACAGCGTTTCTGAGGCTGTCATTTGCGAGGGTGGTTGGAACATTTAAAAAAAAAAGAGGAGCCACCATTCACCGCGTGGTGAGGCCACTGACTCCGACAAAGCTGCCACGGAGGAGTTTATCAACTACTTTGAGGATTTTATTGACAAAAGAGGCTTCTACCGCAGCAAGTTTTTAACTGTGATTAGACAGGGATTTTTTTTTTGGGGGGGGGGGGATCCCTAAGCTGGCTACCCATCAAACATCGCATCCACTTTAGAATAATTCTCCTCACTTTCAAAGCCATCCATAACCTCTCTCCATCATATCTTTCTGACCTGATTCATGTCGCCACGCCATACTTGCCAACCTTGACACCTCCGATTTCAGGAGGTGGGGAGGGGGGTGGGGTGGGCGTGGTCGGGGGTGGGGCGGGGGCGTGGTTAAGAGGGGAGGAGTATATTTACAGCTAGAATTCACCAAGTCAAGTATTTCATATATATATATATATATATATATATATATATATATATATATGTATCTAAGAAAAACTTGACTTTCAGTGAATTCTAGTTATATATATATATATATATATATATATATTTATTTTATTATATATATATATATATATATGTATATATAAATAAAAGAAATACTTGCATTTCAGTATTCATTTATTTACACATATACACGCACATAACACTCATCTACTCATTGTTGAGTTAAGGGTTGAATTGTCCATCCTTGTTCTATTCTCTGTCACTATTTTTCGAACCATGCTGAACACCCTCTCTGATGATGCATTGATGTGTGGCACGCACAAAAGTGCTTTCATCAAATGCATTAGAGACTGGAATCTTCCATCTCTCCCTAGCATGGCCCAAAACCGGTCAATCTTTGCTTCCTGAGGAAGATCTTCAGTGCCAAGCACTTGGTAGTCCACTACTTCTTCCCGGAGGCTATCCAGGTCCAATCGCAGCTGCGGCTTGGAACTTACAAGCTGTTATGAGAGTAGCGTATGTGTGTGTGTGTGTGGCCCTTTAATAGGTGAGCATGTGAGGTGAGTGATGTCAGTGAGTGTGTGGGCGAGTGAAGAGAGGGAGCGGTAGCGTCAGTGCGGGCGGGACTAGTTTGTTTTGTGTTGGATTGGCTGTGTGCAAGCAATCAATAAAGCAAGATTTGCAACTAATCGCCGGACTCTGGCAGGAAAGGTGCAACAAAGCGTATTTCTTCATCTTACTCGTCGTCGGCATCGCCATGGCTGTATCTTCCTCGTTCTTCTGCTTCGTCTCCTTGTTGTGTGCGCAGTTGTGCACTGCACTCTCTAAAAGCCGTATATGTTATTGATGTTATAGATGGCAGTATTGTCCTGTTTAAGAGTGTCACAACATTGCTGTTTACGGAAGACGAACTGCTTAACGGTAGACAAAAAACGTGACTGCTGCTGTTGTGTGTTGTTACCGCGCTGGGAGGACGTTAATGAAACTGCCTAACAATAAACTCACATAAGAAACCAAGAACTCGTCCTCGATCATTCTACAGTTATAATGTGATTGGGCAGGGACACTGTTTTTATCATGGGAAAGCCGACTCAGGTCCACATGGACTGAATTTCGGGAGATTTTCGGGAGAAAATTTGTCCCAGGAGGTTTTCGGGAGAGGCGCTGAATTTCGGGAGTCTCCCGGAAAATCCGGGAGGGTTGGCAAGTATGCGCCACGCCCTCACGTTCCCTAAGATCCTCTTCATCCATCCATCTCACTGGATGGGTTGTATGGACGGGAGGGGGGAGGTGTTTGTTATGCAGGATTAATTTGTGGCATATTAAATATAAGCCTGGTTGTGTTGTGGCTAATAGAGCATATATATATGTCTTGTGTTTATTTTAAGGCTGAAACGACGCGTCGACATAGTTGACGTCATTGGTTACGTAAATACGTCGACGCCGTTTTTGTGCGTCGACGCGTCGCATTTTTACGTCACACTACTGTCATGGCGGAGCGCAAAGCAGACGATGCGAGCGGTGCGAGCGAGGGGGAAAAAAGCACGCCAAAAGTCGTCAAAAGTGTGGGAGTATTTCAATAAACGGCCTAATAATGTTGTTGTATGCACACTGTGTCGAGCGGAAATGGCCTATCATAGCAGCACAACGGCTATGAACGAACATTTGAAAAGAAAACCGACAGTGTTCTTGCCATCACCATCAACTAGTCAATCGTCCGCGTGAGTATACGTTGTCATCATTACACAAAAACATGAATGTGTCATTTGTATCTGCGTTGTAAATTCATAAATTAAAGCACCGTTTCGCTCTGAGAGGCGAGTTTGGCGTGCCTGTGTGTTTACAAAGACGCGCTCCTCTTTAACGCTGCCGGCGAAGGAACCAGAGTGAAGCTGACGTGGAGCGAGTGAGGAGGAGAGCCAGAGACAGAGGACGACGAGCGAGCGAGGAAGAGAAGCTGAAAAGCGAGGAAAGAAAGAGAAAAGAGTTGGAAGACAAAAGACTTTGTGTAAAATTAAAAGATTGTAAACCTGGCAAAGCCGTCTGGCGTTCAGTCTGTCGGTCCTGAAAGAACCCCACGGCACAAGACGTGTCACAAACGCTAACGTTAATTAGTTGTGCAAATACCTTTTACAACATTAACAGTTACATATACTATGTACAAACAAACAATTACATTTCACTTTAATCATACTATCATTGTTGTGTTATTAAGCAAAATAAGCAATACTTGTACTTTTGTTGAAATGTTTACACTGTTGTTACAGAATATTTCGTTTTGCACTTTTTTTGTATTGGATGTTCATCTTTATTTTTGCACATTTTAGCAAATAAGCAATACTTTTACTTTTGTTGAAATGTTTACACTGTTGTTACAGAATGTTTCCGTTTTGCACTTTTTTGTATTGGATGTTTATCTTTATTTTTGCACATTTTAAAGCAAAATAAGCAACTCTTTTACTTTTGAAATGCTTATACTATTGCCAAATATTTGCACTGGATGTTTACTTTTATATTTGCACATTAAAAAGCAAATAAGCTACTTTTAATTTTGTTAAATGTTAAAAGTTTCAAATGTTTACATTGTTACAGAATATTTTGTCATGTTGTTGTCAATGTTGACTGAGTGGCCATACTTTTTTGTAAATAAAAGCCATGCCTTTTGAAAAAACTGGCCTACATTTATTTTTTCATCTTCATTTTAAATAAAAAAAAATAATCGGTAAAAGGAAAAGTAATCTATAGATTAATCGAAAGAATAATCTATAGATTAACCGATTAATCGAAAAAATAATCTATAGATTAATCGATAGACAAATAACCGTTAGCTGCAGCCTTAGTTTATTTACTGTTTTAGTCATTCCCAGCTGAATATCAGGTCCCACCCGCCTCTCACAGCATCTTCCCTATCTGAATCGCTCCCACTGCCCTCTAGTCCTTCACTCTCACTTTCCTCATCCACAAATTTTTCATCCTCGCTCAAATTAATGGGGAAATCGTCGCTTTCTCGGTCCGAATCGCTCTCGCTGCTGGTGGCCATGATTGTAAACAATGTGCAGATGTGAGGAGCTCCACAACCTGTGACGTCACGCTACTCGTCTGCTACTTCCGGTACAGGCAAGGCTTTTTTTATCAGAGACCAAAAGTTGCGAACTTTATCGTTGATGTTTTCTACTAAATCTTTTCAGCAAAAATATGGCAATATCGCGAAATGATCAAGTATGACACATAGAATGGACCTGCTATCCCCGTTTAAATAAGAAAATCGCATTTCAGTAGGCCTTTAATATTGGCTTTAATTTTACAAAACCCAAAACCAGTGAATTCAGCAAGTTGTGTAATGTGTAAAAAAAAACCAGAATATAATGATTTGCAAATCATTGTCAACTTATATTCAATTGAATAGACTGCAAAGACAAGATATGTAATGCTCAAACCTAGAAGCTTAATTTGTTTTGCAAATAATAATTAACTTAGAGTTTAATGGCAGTAACACGTTGCAAAAAAGTTGGCACTGGGGCATTTTTACCACTTTGTTACATGGCCTTTCCTTTTAACAAAACTCCGTAAACTTTTGGGAACTGAAAAGACCAAGTTTTGAAGCTTTTCAGGTGGAATTATTTCCCATTCTTGCTTGATGTACAGCTTAAGTTGTTCATCAGTCTGTGTTGTCGTATTTTAGGCTTCATATTGCGCCACACATTTTCAATGGGAGACAGGTCTGGACTACAGGCAGGCCAGTCTAGTACCCGCACTCTTTTACTATGAAGCCACGCTGTTGTAACACGTGGCTTGGCATTGTCTTGCGAAAATAAGCAGGGGCGTCCATGATAGCTTTCAGCCGCTCTGCCCCACATCTTTGGAACTCTTTACCACCAGACCTTTGCAACTTAGATTCAATATCCCTCTTCAAATCAAGACTCAAAACACACCTATTCCTGACTGCTTATTCATTGTAATCATCTTTTCTTTTCTCTTTGTTGTTGTTGTTGTTGTTGTTTTATCCAATTTGATTTTATTGTTGTGATTTTGTACGGTGTCCTTGAGTGCCCAGAAAGGCGCCTTATAAATAAAATGTATTATTATTATTAAGCGGACGTATAATACAGCTGAAGCGAAGGCACAACCGGGACACAAGCCAATGAAGGATCTGCCAGACTATTTTTTTTTTTAAATGCCATAAATATTCACAGACACAAGATAAAATAGATTTTCCTTTGTTTTTGTTTTTTTATTGCAGCAACATGGTTGTTAATGTATTGGAGAGTCCCAATTTTGTGTGTGTGCACGCATTGACAGTTAAGCTGGTTGTTTGGATAACAAAGACTGTTGAGCCTCGTTATGTTGGTACTAGGGTTGTACTAGTTCCGCGATAATAGTGAATCATAATCGGTACTATACCGCCTCTGAAAAGTACCAGTCCACCGCCCACCATCGTCGTCACTTCATGACATTGCTGGTTTACAAGCAGACGAGCATGTTCGGCAGCGCACAATCACGGAGTACTTACACTGCAAAAAGTCAGTGTTCAAAAACAAGAAAAAAAAATACAAAAATGAGGGGTATTTTATTTGAACTAAGCAAAATTATCTGCCAATAGAACAAGAACATTTGGCTTGTCAAGACTTTCCAAAACAAGTAAAACTAGCTAACTTCAATGAACCCGAAAATACCTCAAAATAAGTACATTCTCACTAATAACAAGTGCACTTTTCTTGGTAGAAAAAAAAAAGAGAGACCTTTTTGCTCAATATGTTGAAAAATATTCTTAAATTAAGTAAATGCTAGTGCCATTATCTTGACATAATGATATGCGCTCGGCATTACATTTCTTGGAACCAGCAAACGTATATGTTATATGATTATATGTTTATTTTTTTTATATTGTTTTTATATTGTTTTTATATTTATTTATTTTTTGTTTTTATTCAGTCATTGGTGGAGCATAATATTGTTTTTAATATTTTTTTTAACATGGCTGTGCAGCACTTTGGAAACATTATTGTTGTTTAAATGTGCTTTATAAATAAAGTGGATTGGATTGGATTGATATGGTCGAAAAATGCATTTTTCCATCGATAACATGACATCATCGCACCAAGTGCGTGCTCCTTCAGCCAATTAGTGCGCATATATACAGACCGGCCCCTGGCCAAAATGTTTTTAATTGTCATTTTGAGGAATTTATCTGAATGTGCATGAACTATTTCTGTTCAAAATTGTTAGAAATGTTAAATGTTTAAATATTAAATGTCAGTTTAATGTACTGTGCCAACTGTACTACTATATGTGTACGTATTTTCTATTGTTTCATTGAAAATACAACAGCAAAGTCCATTTGGCTGTCGTCTGTTTTAATTATGAGACATGATTTTTTTTTTCATGCTTGAAATAAGAAATTCTTACTCTGAAAAAGTAGTTTTATACTTGTGAGTATTGATGACACAGCTTTGCAACAATTGATATTCTAGTTTCAAGCATGTTTTACTCAATATAGGTCATAAAATCTCAGCAACAAGCTGTAATATCTTACTGAGAACATTTAGAACCAAAACCCTTAAAACAAGTAAAACACTCTAACATAAAATCTGCTTAGAGAGAAGAATTATCTTATCAGACAGAAAATAAGCAAATATCACCCTTATTTGAGATATTTAATCTTACTTAGATTTCAGTTTTTGCAGTGTACAAGCAGACACAGTGTGTAGACAGAAAAGGGAGAACGGATGCATTTTGACTTAAAAACTAACGATAAAGGTGAAGTTATAACATTGAAACGCCCACCGAAAGAAATGCTTTAAGACATGGCTAGATAGCTAGCGGCTAAAGTCGAGCTTAGTGTTTTAGCGACTTCTAAATCACTAATCCTGGTCTCCATGGCGACAAATAAAGTGAGTTTCTTACAAGTATCATCCCTGCAGGACGAGGAATAGCTAAACATGCTTCACTACACACCGTAGCTCACCGGCGTCAAAATGTAAACAAACGCCATTGGTGATCTACACCTAACATCCACTGTAATGATACCAAGTACAGTAGCGTATCTCGTCGATACTATTATGATTACGTCGATATTTTTTGGCATCACAACATCTTCTTTCGTTTTTTAAAATGTATATTATGTTTATAAACTCAGGAAATATGTCCGTGGACACATGAGAACTTTGAATATGACCAATGTATGATCCTGTAACCACTTGGTATCGGATTGATACCCAAATTTGTGGTATCATCCAAAACTAATGCAAAGTATCAAACACCAGAAGAATAAGTGATTATTACATTTTAACAGAAGTGTAGATAGAACATGTTAAAAGAGAAAGTAAGCAGATATTAACAGTAAATGAACGAGCAGATTCATATTTCATTGTCTACCACTTGTCCTTAATAATGTTGACAAAATAATAGAATGATAAATGACACAATATGTTACTGCATATGTCAGCAGACTAATTAGGAGCCTTTGTTTGTTTACTTACTACTAAAAGACAAGTTGTTTAGTATGTTCACTATTTTATTTAAGGACAAACTTGCAATAAGAAACAAATATTTAATGTACCCTAAGATTTTTTGTTCATATAAAACCAATAATGCAATTTTTTGTCGTCCCCTTTATTTAGAAAAGTACCAAAAAGTACCAAAATATTGGTATCGGGACAACACTAGTTGGTACACATTATAGCGTTTTCAGACTGTGCATTTTTAAACAAAATGAGGACTTTTGTCGAGGCTAGAACCAATTATTCATGTTTAAATTATTTCTTGTGGGGAACTTTTGCTTCACTATACAAACTTTTTGTTTTGCAAACCAAGTTCAAGAACCAATTTAGTCCGTCAAATGTATCGCCCTAACCGCTCCACAGAGGACGCCATCTCCTCTGCACTCCACCTGAGCTTAGAACATCTGGAAGAAAAGGACACACGCGTGCGGATTTTGTTCCAGGACTTTAGCTCAGCATTCAACACCATCATCCCGCAGCAGTTGGTGAGCAAACTGGCCCCCCTTGGATTCAGTACCCCCCTTTGCAACTGGCTGCTTGACTTCCTCACAGATAGACCCCAATCTGTGAGAGTGGGCGACAACACCTACAGTGCCATCTCCCTGAGCACCAGCTCCCCACAGGGCTGCGTCCTGAGTCCGCTGCTGTTCACGTTGATGACCCATGACTGCTGCGCCAGGTCCACTACTAACCACATTGTGAAGTATGCGGACGACACGACAGTAGTGGGCCTCATCCGTGACAACAACGACATGG
Organism: Nerophis lumbriciformis; assembly: GCF_033978685.3. Taxonomy (NCBI): domain Eukaryota; kingdom Metazoa; phylum Chordata; class Actinopteri; order Syngnathiformes; family Syngnathidae; genus Nerophis; species Nerophis lumbriciformis. The sequence continues at coordinate 13,531,224 of NC_084561.2, forward strand.
ACTACAGGGAGGAGGCGAAACATCTGGTTGACTGGTGCAGAACCAACAACCTGGTCCTGAATGTCAACAAGACCAAGGAGATCATCGTTGACTTCAAGATGCACCAGTCCAGCTACGCTCCACTCTTCATCAACGGCACAGCAGTGGAGATAGTAAGCAGCACCAAGTTCCTGGGAGTGACAATATAACCTGGTTCCTACACACCGGAGCTCTTGTAAAAAGAGCTCAGCAGCGCATGCACTTTTTGCGTCGGATGAAAAAAGCACAGGCCCCTCCCCCCATTCTCACCACATTTTACAGGGGCACTATAGAGAGCCTGCTGACCAACAGCATCTCTGTCTGGACTGGAGCCTGCAATGCCTCAGACTGGAAGTCTCTCCAGAGAGTGGTGAGGACGGCGGAAAAGATCATCAGGACTCCTCTTCCTCCTATCCAGGAGATCGCAAAAAGCCGCTGCCTGACCAGGGCTCAGAAAATCTGCAAAGACTCCTCCCACCCTCACCAAGGACTGTTTTCACTGCTGGACTCTAGAAAGAGGTTCCGCAGCCTCCGAAGCAGAACCTTCAGGTTCTGTAACAGCTTCTTCCCTCTTAATTATCCCCTCAACTCCCCCCAAAATGGATCAACTCGCTGGAATAAAAAAGACAATATAACATACATCCATAAACGTGGACGCATGTGAAAAAGTGCAATATATTTACCTGTACAGCAATCTATTTATTTATATATATTCATATATATTTATTTATTTTATATATATATATTATATATATTATTTAAATATATTTATTTATTTATATATGCACCTTATTGCTTTTTTATCCTGCACTACCATGAGCTGATAAAATGAAATTTCTTTCTTATCTGTGCTGTAAAGTTCAAATTTGAATGACAATAAAAAGGAAGTCTAAGTCTAAATCGGGGTTCAACTGTAAAAAAGTATTTCTGTAAACTGCGATAATTTGATTGATGCTGCACTTTAGACCCGAAACTGAATGAAATGAAACAAAACCCCGTTAAAATCGGAGGATATTCAACACTCCCACACCTTGCGTGCCGACGCCGTGCCAAGTCTGCAAGTCTCAAACAAATACATCTGGTTTAGTGTCACACGCCACTCAATTATCTCGCCAGGGAGCGAAAGTGGTTAATCCTGTGAAACTTCAGAGCGCACGGCGCGGCTCTCCGCACGCACCCGCCGCCGTGTCCCAGTGCGATCCCAGCGCACGGCAACGTGAAAGCAAATTTCGGGCCAATTTTTCACACAATGAAACGATGCTAATCTGGCCTAACGGCTGAACACAAAAGGCGGGATAAACCTCCCCTCTAATCCTATTGTGTTTCGTTACCTGCCCACACCGCCTCGGCCTCGAATCTCCCGTCACGGACGCATTCCTCGTCCGTTATTAAACACCTGCTTGAACAAGTATGGAGAAGTAACTTTTATTTCGACTTAGCAACAAGTCAAACTGGGATCATGCACGTCTTTATTTGCAAAACCCTTGCAACGCGACACGACTGACTATTGTAGGAGTCGCAGGATAGGGTTCGTCAGAATAATTGTATCTAAGTTATCACAAAACGTTGTGTTACATTGAGTTCAGCTCGCCCTGCGAGAGGACAACAGCTGTCTTCGATCCTACCAAGCAAAAAACTTGTAAAACTCCACTGTGTAGGATGGGGAGCGACATGAGGGTGTGGGTTTCTTTGATGTATTGGAATCCACAGGAAGATTTTGTCTTGACCCCTCCAGGCACCTTTTCTTTGAACTGTTTTGTAACCAAAGGCGATGGCTGTTTACGACCCCCTCTCCCTTAGAAACAGATTTTCCCTGTTGTAATCAGGGAAAGTCCAAATAAAAGAGGAGGCGTACAATCTTTCGTCAGAGCATGGGACGACACTGTCCAAGGGTACAGTGTCAACGTGTTTCTCCTCAATTGAGCTAAATTGAATTCTGTCTCTGTTTAATTCCTTGCTTCTTGTCTTGTTTAATAGATGTCATCAGTGTTTGAACCTGACAGGGTTGACTTTTTTTCAGCCTTTGTCTACAGTTACACTACTGTTATTTTTGCCAGGCAAGGTAGCTTATTATGTTATGCATTACAAAAAAAAAAGATACATTAAAGCAGTCCTAGGCAAATTAAGGCCCGTTAAGCTTTGCAATCTGGCCCACCGGACATTCGAGTAAAAATAATTGCCCAGGCCTGATATAGACAAAGCCTGGACATACTGTAATTTTTGATGTTCTCTTTACGTTTACCAGGGGAGATTCGATCTCTGCGTTTTTAAAGTTTTTAAAGCTTAGTGATGTATCAGCTATATCAGATTGTAGGTGTTTTTTTGTTTTTTTACTCTTCGCATTCATATGTCGCTGTGTTAGTTGCATTTTTGTTGCGTTTCACTTGATTGTGAAATATGTCGATCGAGAGCGTGAGTGACGTTCATATGTTGTCAATATTCAGTGTTTTATCGGTCATAGTTAATATTGTAAAGCCCACATTCTTTATTTTCATGTACATTCTGGGTGTCTCATTCAGTAAAAAAAATTTAATATTCCATTCCGTTTTTTAAGGCGGTTTGTCATAATGTTTTTAGTATTCAATCAGACATTATTGTGAGGTTTTGTATTAGTGTTCCTAAAAATCAGATATATGGGTTCCCAGACACATTTTTTTCTCTAAATTTGGCCCCGCCGAGTCAAAATAGTTGATATAGACAAAGCCTGGACATACTGTAATTTTTTATGTTCTCTTTACTTTTACCAGGGAAGATTCGATCTCTGCGTTTTGAAAGTTTTTCAAGCTTAGTGATGTATCAACTATATCAGATAGTAGGTGTTTATTTGTTTTTTTACCCTTTGCGTTTATATTTCGCTGTGTTTGTTACATTTTTGTCGCGTTTCACTTGATTGTATAATATGTCGATCGAGAGGGGGTGAGACGTTCATATGCTGTCAATATTCAGTGTTTTCTCGGTCATAGTTAATATTGTAAAGCCCACATTCTTTATTTTCATGTACATTCTGGGTGTCTCATTCAGTAAAAAAAATTAAAAATTCCATTCCGTTTTTTTAAGACTGTTTGTCATAACGTTTTTAGCATTCAATCAGACATTTTTGTGAGGTTTTGTATTAGTGTTCCTAAAAATCAGATTTACTGGCTCCCAGACACATTTTTTTTTCCTAAATTCCCCCCCCCCCCCCCCCCCGAGTCAAAATAATTGCCCAAGCCTGATATAGACAAAACCTGGACATACTGTAATTTTTGATGTTCTCTTTACGTTTACCAGGGTAGATTCGATCTCTGCGTTTTTAAAGTTTTTAAAGTTTTTAAAGCTTAGTGATATATCAGCTATATCAGATTCTAGGTGTTTTTTTTTGTTTTTTTACCCTTCGCGTTCATATGTCGCTGTGTTAGTTGCATTTTTGTTGCGTTTCGCTCGATTGTGAAATATGTCGATCGAGAGCGTTAGTGACGTTCATATATTCAGTGTTTTATCGGTCATAGTTAATATTGTGAAGCCCACATTCTTTATTTTCATGTACATTCTGGGTGTCTCATTCAGTAAAAAAAAATTAAAAATTACATTCCGTTTTTTAAGGCAGTCTGTCATAACGTTTTTAGCATTCAATGTGACATTTTTGTGAGGTTTTGTATTAGTGTTCCTAAAAATCAGATATACGGGCTCTCAGACACATTTTTTTCTCTAAATTTGACCCCGGAGTCAAAATAATTGACCAGGCCTGATATAGACAAAGCCTGGACATACTGTCATTTTTTTATGTTATCTTTACTTTTACCAGGGGAGAATCGATCTCTGCGTTTTTAAAGTTTTTAAATTTTAGTGATATATCAGTTATATCAGATTGTAGGTGTTTTTTTTGGTTTTTTTACCCTTTGTGTTCATATGTCGCTGTGTTTGTTGCATTTTTGTTGCGTTTCGCTTGATTGTAAAATATGTCGATCGAGAGCGTGAGTGACGTTCATATGTTGTCAATATTCAGTGTTTTATCTGTCATAGTTGATACAAACGTATTATAAAGCCCACATTCTTTATTTTCATGTACATTCTGGGCATACTTGCCAACCTTGAGACCTCAGAATTAGGGAGATATTCAAAATCATGTCATATATATATATATATATATATATATATATATATATGTATATTTATATATATATATATATATATATATATATATATATATATATATATATATATATATATATATATATATATGTATATTTATATATATATATATATATATATATATATATATATAAAATAAATTCTTGAATTTCAGTGTTCATTTATTTACACATATACACACACATAACACTCATCTACTCATTGTTGAGTTAAGGGTTGAATTGTCCATCCTTGTTCTATTCTCTGTCACTATTTTTCTAACCATGCTGAACACCCTCTCTGATGATGCATTGCTGTGTGGCACGCACAAAAGTGCTTTCATCAAATGCACTAGATGGCAGTATTGTCCTGTTTAAGAGTGTCACAACATTGCTTTACGGTAGACGAAAACGTGACTGCTGTTGTTGTGTGTTGTTGCCGCACTGGGAGGACGTTAATGAAACTGCCTAACAATAAACCCACATAAGAAACCAAGAACTCGCCCTCCATCATTCTACAGTTATAACGTGATTGGGCAGGTACGCTGTTTATATTGTGAGAAAGCGGACTCAGGTCCATGCCTGAAATTCGGAAAATTTTCGGGAGAAAATTTGTCCCGGGATGTTTTCGGGAGAGGCGCTGAATTTCGGGAGTCTCCCGGAAAATCCGGGAGGGTTGGCAAGTATGATTCTGGGTGTCTCATTCAATAAAAAAAAAAAAAGAATTCCATTCCGTTTTTTTAAGGCAGTCTGTCATAACGTTTTTAGCATTCAATGAGACATTATTGTGAGGTTTTGTATTAGTGTTCCTAAAAATCAGATATACATTTTTTTCTCTAAATTTGGCCACCCAAAATAATCTGCTTTAAAGGAAAATGTGAACTCAGCTATATTTAACAAAGAGCTGGACTAATAACCAGGGTTGCCCTGACCTGATATTTAATATTAGTTTGATATCAGCTTGCTTCTAAAATATAACTTAATGTTCCTGTCTTTTGTATTGTTTCCTGTCCAGCGCTCTTATTTTCACATCCACTTCCTGTCTGTCCTCCGTACAGGGCTGGATCATTATTCTGCCTTTGCATTTTATCTTTCTTTGCACCTCGAAATTACTCGCATATTTCTTTGAATGTTTTATTTTTATTGCCCTTGACTGCTAAACTCCGACCAGCGCTATTAAAAGGACTTGTTTTACACTTTAATGATATGAATGCTGGCTTCTCTCGGTGAACTCTTCAACCCCTCAGATTCAGACACAAGCAGTGCAGTTTGTTTACAAACATCTACCAAGAAATTATGTTGGTTTTTTTTCTCTTCTGACAGCAATTTATATAAAACGACAGAAAACATGGTTTGTGATTCATTACTAAATGTCACGACTGAAATACATTACAGCAACATAAAGGTACACGGAGTATTTTACTGGTTCGCTTCACAGGTTTCAAAGGCTGCTACTTCTAAGGATGTATACGCCACACTGCATAGAAAGGACAAGGAGAGTCGGCAGCGACAAGTCACCACTTATTTGGGTGGAATGTCACCCACACAAACCTTTCCAGAAGTCGAAAAAAAATGTATCTACACCTCGACAAAACAGAACAGGAACGCATCCATGACCTCTGGTGCCTCCCTCCTATTTATGCGTGCAGTTGTGTTCTTTCAAGTGGCACAGGAGCTCCGAGCAAGGGGCTAGAGCCGCCTGGCAGGGGCAGGACCAGGGTTGGCACAGCGAGGGCATCAGGTATGGTACCCCGGCAATGTGTTGGGCTTGATAATTCTGCAGCAAGCTGAGCTAAGCCGTGCTCGACGAGGCTGCCAAGGCCCTAACCGGCTGGCTTGTTTAGCTCGTGGTTGCATTGTAGCGAAGACGAGGGGTAAATCACCTCGTTAGAGCCAAATAAGCCCTTACCCGCCAAGGATGACTGTTTTTGTAACCGTCAAATCCAGGGGTCGGTGTCAGGTTCAAACACTGATGACATTTATTAAACGAGACAAGAAGCAAGGAATTAAACAGAGACAGAATTAAATTTGGCTCAACTTGAGGAGAAACGTCTGGTCTGTACTCTTGTACAGTCCCCACCCTGTTTACATAACAACAGCTGTTTCTAAAAGAATGGGGGGTATGTAAACAGCCATTGTTTTCGGTCACATTAACACAAAAGAAAAAGATGCCTCGGGCTTGGACTGGTCCTGGATCGAGCTTGGGCAGGTCTTGGATCAAAATAGATAACCCCCTCCCGTCTCCTCCCATCGTGCACAGCAGAATTTTCCAAGCCTTTGGTTTGGTGTAAGAAAGACAGCCTCTTGTCTGTTTACTGGGAACTCAGAGAACGGAAATTGTTTTGATAATTGACATACAAATTTTCTGACAGTCGGCAAACCAAAATGTTGAAAGAGCCATATCGGACCAAAAATACAAACAAAAAAATATGTCTGGAACCGCAAAAAAATACAAGCCTTCTATAAGTAATGTAATGAAGGCAACACATGATATAAGTGTCGATATTAGCTAAATTAGTCTACTATCAAAATGACTATGTGTCGCAGGTTGACACAAATCTTCCTTGACAGAAATGTTGAAATATAATATTTATTCCACACATTTTTACAACATTGGAAAACATTAGTAAAACTTCACAGAGGGTGAGATAACTCTTGGAAATTACTGGCTCTGAATGGCCAAAGGTATAGATGTGTGTGTCCAAGTTAAAGGCAATGGCGGGGTGTCTTCTTCGAATAGATTAATAACAATCTATGCAAGCTGGGCAACGTTTGCTGTGGTCTGGAACAACTATCAGAAATGTAGCCAATATTACATACAGATAATGTATAAATTAAATACACAGAGGACATAAGTAAAGGAAATTAAATGAGCTCAAATATACCTACAAGTGAGGCGTAATGATGCAATATGTGCATAAAGCTAGCCTAAATAGCATGTTAGCATCGATAAGTTTGCAGTGACCAAATATGCATGATTAGCACTACAACAAGTCAATAACGTCAACAAAGCTCACCTTTGTGTATTCACGCACAGTATAAAAAGTTTGGTGGACAAAATGAGACAAAGAAGGGGTTGCATAAAACATATCTTTCCGTGGCATCGTTGGAGAGAGTTGTACAAGTAAACAAACTCCAAAGAGTTCAAGTACGAAATTAGTATGACAAAACGGCACTTGCCAAATACTCTCATCAGAAAAGCACGTTAAATATAAACAGTGGGATTTCTAACAATTAGGGAGGTTTGTGTCATGTTTGTCCTCCTACACAAACCATATTAAAACAAAAATATATTTTTTCCCCATCTTTTTCAATTTTTATACATTTTTAAAAAGCTCCAGGGAGCCAATAGGGTGGCGCTTCTCGAGAGCCACAGGTTGCAGACCCCCGGTCTAATCTAATCTGGACCCATGAAACCAGAAGTTTGACCTAAAATTTAAACGTCAACAATTTCCTCCCAGTCCATAATGTATAAAAAGGGATGTTTGCAGTTTCTCTAAAAATTTTTGGCATCAGTAATCCAAAAGATTGAAAAAAGCAAAGTTACTTTTTGCACGATTAATTACACAAAAAAATGTACTGCAGTATGTAAATCTTTTATGATGGCAAAAAAAATATATCCATATTTTTATGTGGATTATTTCAAATATATCTGATCTGTGGTCAGTACTTCTCAGATGTTTTACAGAAGTGAAATCAATAGTTTTGGTAATGTTGTCACATTCAAGCAGCAGTTGCTTGCAACATGACCCCAAGATGCAGAGACAGCAGGCAGCGTGCAAGTAAAATGTTATTTTTGTTAAAAGTACAAATGAAAACGTGCGCGGCGTGGAAGTGCACAGATAACTAACAAGTGTCGACATAGCGTCACCACAGGCACACAAAGTGTCTTGATTGCCGACCATGCACAGATGTGTCTTGATTGCCGACCATGCACAGGTGTGTCTTGATTGCCAACCAGGGACAGGTGTGTCTTGATTGCCAACCCATGACAGGTGTGTCTTGATTGCCAACCCAGGACAGGTGTGTCTTGATTGCCAACCCAGGACAGGTGTGTCTTGATTGCCAACCAAGAACAGGTGTGTCTTGATTGCCAACCCAGGACAGGTGTGTCTTGATTGCCAACCCAGGACAGGTGTGTCTTGATTGCCAACCAAGGACAGGTGTGTCTTGATTGCCAACCAGGGACAGGTGTGTCTTGATTGCCCAGCCAGGACAGGTGTGTCTTGATTGCCAACCCAGGACAGGTGTGTCTTGATTGCCAACCAAGGACAGGTGTGTCTTGATTGCCAACCAAGGAGAGGTGTGTCTAGATTGCCAACCCAGGACAGGTGTGTCTTGATTGCCAACCCAGGACAGGTGTGTCTTGATTGTTGACCATGCACAGGTGTGTCTTGATTGCCAACCAAGGACAGGTGTCTTGATTGCCAACCCAGGACAGGTGTGTCTTGATTGCCAACCAAGGACATGTGTGTCTTGATTGCCAACCAAGGACAGGTGTGTCTTGATTGCCAACCAGGGACAGGTGTGTCTTGATTGCCAACCCAGGACAGGTGTGTCTTGCTTGCCAAACCAGGACAGGTGTGTCTTGATTGCCAACCAAGGACAGGTGTGTCTTGATTGCCAACCAAGGACAGGTGTGTCTTGATTGCCAACCCAGGACAGGTGTGTCTTGATTGCCAACCAGGGACAGGTGTGTCTTGATTGCCAACCCATGACAGGTGTGTCTTGATTGCCAACCCAGGACAGGTGTGTCTTGATTGCCAACCCAGGACAGGTGTGTCTTGATTGCCAACCAACCAGGGACAGGTGTGTCTTGATTGCCAACCATGCACAGGTGTGTCTTGATTGCCAACCAAGGACAGGTGTGTCTTGATTGCCAACCCAGGACAGGTGTGTCTTGATTGCCAACCCAGGACAGGTGTGTCTTGATTGCCAACCAGGGACAGGTGTGTCTTGATTGCCGACCATGCACAGGTGTGTCTTGATTGCCGACCATGCACAGGTGTGTCTTGATTGCCAACCCAGGACAGGTGTGTCTTGATTGCCAATGAAGGACAGGTGTGTCTTGATTGCCAACCAGGGACAGGTGTGTGAAGCAGTGCACATGCCAGAAGTGAAGTGGCAGGAAATGAAAGCACACAGGAAGTGGAAATAAGAAAACAAGAGCGCTGGAACGAAAATGACAGCAAAAACTGGAAAAAAATAAACAAATAAAAATAAACAAATAACAACCTCTGCCCTTGCTGTGTTCTGTTTATAGTTTATCACATTTTATTCATATTATTAAAGTGTTTAATTACTAGTCTGTTTAACTTGAATTTCACACATTTCTGCAAAAATTAGTCATTTTTGAAGTATGGGTTTTGGCTCCGTTTGAGCACTGGCGCCGCTTCAAAAGTATCGATTTAATACTAGTCTGGGTTAAAATGTAAACAATACCCATCCCTACAAATTTGAGCAGTGGCGATATTAGAATAAAGTCCTCTACAAATGTGTTCATCTCTTAGCAGCCTTAGTGGCTCCCTAGAGCTTTTTCAAAAATGTATTAAAATGGAAAAAGATGTGGGAAAATATATATTATTTGTTTTAATATGATTTCTATAGGACAAACATGACACAAATCTTCCTAATTGTTAGAAAGCCCGCTATTTAATATGTTTGTGTTTATTCCTCACTGATGAGTACTTTGGTAGCGCCGTTTTGTCGTACTATTTTCGGCGGCCCTTGAACTCACCGTAGTTGTGCGGACTGTGACGCAGCAGTTTGTTTACACGTACAACTTTCTCCGACGCTGCCACAGAAAGACGGGTTTTATGCCAGAAGTGAACGAGGTCCATCCCTTGTCCAGGAGTGTGATTTCAGAGCCCTTGCTATGCGTAGAGGTAAGCCCCACCAGATCCAACCGGTAGCGCTCCACCTCCCGCACCAGCTCAGGCTCCTTCCCCACCAGCGTAGAGACGTTCCACGTCCCAAAAGTCAGCCTCTGCTGCCCCGAATTGGTCCGTCTGGAGCCTCCACTTTCACTGACATCCACTTGGCAGCGCACCCGACCCCACTGGTTCCGACCGCGGGTGGTGGGCCCACGTGGCGGAGAGGATGGTGTGTCCACGTATCTTCTTCGGGCTGTGCCCGGCCGGGCTCCAGAGGAGGGCCCCGGGCTTCCTCCGGGCCGGGTAACGCATCCTCTCTTAGTTTCTTTCATGGGGGGTATCGTAACCCTGGTGGGGGGTAGGGGGGGGGGGGGGGGGCATTCGGGTGCTACACCTTGCCCAAGGGTGACCCGGAACTATATAAAGCAGGGGTGTTCAACTACCTGAGGCTTTATAAACGCCCACATACCTATTTCATTACGTTCACCAAACATTTTATACTGTGCGTGAATGCACAAAAGGTGAGCTGTGTTGATTTTATTGACTTGTTATGGAGTGCTAATCAGGTATATTTGGTCAGTGCATGACTGCAAGCTAAATCGATGCTAACATGCTATTTAGGCTCGCTGTGTGTAAATATTGCGTCATCATCCTTTTTAGTTTTATTTGAGCTCTTTTAATTTCCTTATGTCCTTATGTATTTAATTTATATTTGCATGTCTCATGACATATTATCTGTATGTAATATTGGCTGTATTTCTGATTTGTGTGCCATGTTGTTCCAGACCACAGCAAATTTTTCCCAGCTTGCCAAAGATTGTAATTAAATCCATTAGAAGAAGACAGCCTGCCGTTTCCTTTAACTTGGACATTTCCAGGAGTTATCTCACCCTCTGAGAAGTTTTACTAATGTTTTCCAATGTTGTAAAAATGTGTAGAATAAATATTAAATTTCAACATTTCTGTCAACGAAGATTAGCGTCAGTCATTTTGATAGTAGGCTTTTATAGCTAATATAGACACTTACATCATGTGTTGCTTTCATTATAAGACTCTTATAAGGCGTTTTATTTTTTATGCGGCTCTAGACAGATGTGTTATTTGGTCCAATATGGCTCTTTCAACATTTCGGGTTGCCAAACCCTGTCTTAGTGTGATCTTTTTACATAAACAATGCATTTCAGATCAAAATGAAGTTATGTATCACCCAATTCTTAATATAATATAGTAAAACAAATTCTCTGCATGTTATAGGAACTGTTATCACTGACCCATATGTGAATTCAGACAACTGTTTTTCAATGTCTTCCTTCGGCTTCAGGGCTTTCAGGCCTGTGTCCCAGATTAGAGACTTCCTCCGTGAGCATCTCAAGACCGAACATGTCATAACAGCCTTGACGATGCTGATCTTTTTCCTCTCTGAATGCATCAAAAGCATGCTTTTCCTGTGTCGCGTGTTCCTTCGCTTGAGGCTTGGATGACACAACTAGTTCGGGTAGTGCCCAATTCTAGGTGGTATGGTGAGACATATTTTGGTTAATGCATCATCATGACGGTCCGAATGGAAGTCTATCTCGATTTAAATGTTGCATGATGGAGCCATTTCCTGCACAAAGGCTTCCTTTTAATGTTTAAGGGACAACTTTACCTTTTATGGAATTTGGCCTTTTATCCACAATTCTTATGTGAGACAAGAACACACATTTTCCCCTTTTATGTGCGCACTAAATAGTAAAAAATGGATAGTACGAGGCAGCTAACAATGTACGTAATTAGGGGAGGACCCACCTATAAAACGGTCTAAAAACCAACCAAAAACTTCAAACCGTGTTTAATATACTGTACATGCCATAAGTACAGGTGAAACTCCAAATAATGGAGCAATTTAACTTTAAATGAAACAAATATTTAATATAAACTCATTACATACGAAGTGTAATTTACCTTTTTTGGTTTTTTAAGAACTGTAAAACCATTTTTGGTTTTACAGTTCTTGAAAACCGATATTACATTTTTAAATGCTTTAAAAATGTGATATCGGAAATTATCGGTATCGGTTTCAAAAAGTAAAATTCATGATTTTCTTAAACGCCGCTGTGTACACGGACGTAGGAAGAAGTACAGAGCGCCAATAAACCTTATAGGCACAGCCTTTGCGTGCCGGCCCAGTCACATAATATTTGCGGCTTTTGACACACTCACGAGTGAATGCAAGCATACTTGATCATCAGCCATACAGGTCACACTGAGGGTGGCCGTATAAAGAACTTTAACACTGTACAAATATGCGCCACACTGTGAACCCACACTGTGAACCCACACCAAACAAGAATAACAAACACATTTCGGGAGAACATCCACACCGTAACAAAACATAAACACAACAGAACAAATACCTAGAAACCCTTGCAGCACTAACTCTTCCGGGACGCTACAATATACCCCCCCCCCACCTCAACCTCCTCATGCTCTCTCAGGGAGAGCATGTCCCAAATTCCAAGCTGCTGTTTTGAGGCATGTTAAAAAAAATAATGCCCTTTGTGACTTCAATAATAAATATGGCAGTGCCATGTTGGCATTTTTTTTGTCCATAACTTGAGTTGATTTGTTTTGGAAAACCTTGATACATTGTTTAATGCATCCAGCGGGGCATCACAATAAAATAAGGCATAATAATGTGTTAATTCCACAACTGTATATATCGGTATCGGTTGATATCGGTATCGGTAATTAAGAGTCGGACAATATCGGAATATCGTATATCGGCAAAAAAGCCATTATCGGACATCTCTAGTTGTAAGTCATAATCATCAAAATGATATCAAAATAAGTCTTGACATAACTGAGTCTGTCATAAATTAGTTTCACCTTGTGAAGTGAAGTGAATTATCTTTATATAGTGCTTTTCTCTATTGACTCAAAGCGCTTTACATAGTGAAACCCAATATCTAAGTTACATTTAAACCAAAGTGGGTGGCACTGGGAGCAGGTGGGTAAAGTGTCTTGCCCAAGGACACAACGGCAGTGACTAGGATGGCGGAAGCGGGAATCGAACCTGGAACCCTCAAGTTGCTGGCAAGGCCACTCTACCAACCGAGCTATGCCGCACCTTGTAAATCTAATTTTGCACAAAATTCTTATATTTTTAGTTTCACCTCGTAATAGGCACATTCACGATAACATGTAGTATTTACAGTATTTTAATCATTTTTCGAATTACCGTAATTTATTTGATTTGCATTGATTTCATAGCACATAGCAACGGAACAACACAAAGAGCACTTTGTGTGTTTGCTACCACGAATATCAGACTCTGTGAGAGCCTTGGAGCATTATTATTATTATTATTATATAGCACTGTTGCTAAATGTTTCAAATCAAAACATAAATCAGTGACTTACAATGCCCTCGATCACTGGGATGGTTGTATGTTCCAGCACTTGTGCTCTCCTAGAGCAGCTAAATTCAAAATAATCCTTACTCCGCAGATTTGTTCACAAGAAATTTTGTAGAGTTTCATTTGTTGAGGGCCCTGCCTTATAGTGGTAGCGTGGGAATTTTAAAAGTTGTGGCTTGGTGCCACAACTCTTGACTACACAGGTGAGATGCATGATTTAATAACCAACCATGTGGTTTGTAACCATGAACTTCTCCAAACTCAAAGACAAGACAGCAGGAGCAACCCAAGAGTCTTTATTTCTAAGGGAGCAGCTCAAGCTACTTTCGAATGGTCGGAGGAGCAGTGCAGGCAAGGCACCAGAAAAAGTAGTTCCTAGGTTTTAGCACTTACAGAAATGGTGCTATAGTTCGGTTGACATGCGCGTCTCCAGAATTGATGACTTTGGGAGAGTTTAAGTCCATTTTAAAAGCTCGAGAAACCAGTTCTCTTGGGAAATGTACTTGAATTTTTACTTAATCGTTTTAAATCATTTTCGACCTGTTGTGGTATGACTGCTGTTGTTTTGTTGTATTGTCTTGTTGTACCGCCCTTTTTGTCAGGTCGCTCTTAAAAAGGGATTTTAATCTCAATGAGTCTTTACCTGGTTAAATAAAGGAATTTTTTTTTTTTTTTTAGAGGCGGAATTGTTACATCGCAGTCACATTGGAGCGAGGCAGGTGAGTCCACTGATCACTAATCAAGAGCAGGAGAGGAGAGCAGCTGGTGAAGTCACTGCGAGACATAACCAAAATAGAAAGCGGAACAAAAATAAGAACGCTAGACGAGAAGGAACACAAAACACAGGAAAACTAAAAAAACCAAAAACAAAGTGTCACATAGATCATGGCAATTAGCCCTTTTAAAAGCCTTTAGAACTAAAAAAATTTTTAAAATAAGGATTCCACCAAATGTTTTGAATTGTGTCCGTCTCGCAATGCAAAGCTAAATTCACTAAAAGCTCAGAGAACTTAAATGTACTCTAATGAGCAGAGATGCGGGGGAACCTCCTCCACAATTTTTCGGGGGACGAGTGAAATAAAAGCGGGCGCAGATGAGTGTTGGCCTGACACGGCCACGCGTCGCCTCTACCGCCACTTCGCTCCGACACGTTGGCTCGCTGAGTCACAGCCGTGTCATTTGGAAGGAAGTCTGCTGTGACCTACATGGATATCAGATATTAAACGGCTCACACGATCATTTCAGGAGCTGGGACCGCGCCTTTTATTTCTGTTTCATACACACCGACATTTTTACCACTGTGTTACATGGCCTTTCCTTTTAATAACACTCAGTAAATGTTTGGGAACTGAGGAGACCAATTTTTGAAGCTTTTCAGGTGGAATTCTTTCCCATTCTTGCTTGATGTACAGCTTAAGTTGTTCAACAGTCCGGGGGTCACCGTTGTGGTATTTTTGGCTTCATATTGCGCCACACGTTTTCAATGGGAGACAGGTCTGGACTTCAGGCAGGCCAGTCTAGTACCTGCACTATTTTACTATGAAGCTATGCTGTTGTAACACGTGGCTTGGCATTGTCTTGCTGAAATAAGCAGGGGCGTCCATGAAAACGTTGCTTGGATGGCAACATAAGTTGCTCCAAAACCTGTACATACCTTTCAGCATTAATGGTGCCTTCACAGATGTGTAAGTTACACATGCCTCGGGCACTAATACACCCCCATACCATCACATATTCTGACTTTTGTACTTTGCGCCTATAACAATCTGGATGGTTCTTTTCCTCTTTGTTCCGGAAGACTCAACGTCCACAGTTTCCAAAAATAATTCGAAATGTGGACTTGTCAGACCACAGAACACTTTTACACTTTGCATCAGTCCATCTTAGATGAGGTCGGGCCCAGCGAAGGCAGCGGCGTTTCTGGGTGTTGTTGATAAATGGCTTTCACTTTGCATTGTAGAGCTTTAACTTGCCTTTACAGATGTAGCGACAAACTGTAGTTACTGACAGTGGTTTTTTGAAGTGTTCCTGAGCCCATGTGGTGATATCCTTTACACACTGATGTCGTTTTTTGACGCAGTACCGCCTGAGGGATCGAAGATCACGGGCATGCAATGTTGGTTTTCAACCTCACTGCTTACGTGCAGTGGTTTCTCCAGATTCTCTGGAACTTTTGATGATATTACAGACCTTAGATGGTGAAATCCCTAAATTCCTTGCAATAGCTGGTTGAGAAATGTTGTTTTTAAACAACGTCCACAGTTTCCGAAAACAATTTGAAATGTGGACTCGTCAGACCACAGAACGCTTTTCCACTTTGCATCAGTCCATCTTACATGAGTTCGGGCCCAGCGTTTCCGGGTGTTGTTGATAAATGGCTTTCGCCGGGACGGAGAGAAAATACACTTCCATTTATCGGATTTGAGGCTTAGATTGTGTATTTGGCACGAAAAGACGAAACTGTGGCAGCTGCCGGATGTTTTCATTTAATTTCCCTTTGTAGTCGTGGCATCTTAATGTGACCTTATTTAAAAGTGCTGAAAAGACAAAAGAAAGACCTCGCACGTCACACATTGACCTTGGAGAAAAGAAGATCCAGATTTATTGATCTTTAATTGTCGGCCACATTCAGCAAATTTGATGTTAATGCCATCTTTGCAATATTTACATCAGGTCAGTGTCCTCAAGGGTTATTTAGCAGTAAAAAAATGGAAAATGTGTAATTTCTCTATGCTCTCGTTTTGTATTTAGCTGCTTGGGGCTGAACGTCACAAAGTGGTTACAATTGCATCAGTCAGATACTGCGAGGAAAACCTTGAAGCGTGGCGAGAATTGTGCCGGTAATAATTGCCCTTCAGAACAGTAGCTATACTGTCTAATATTAGTGTATTTTCTAAAGTACCGCAGTGGGCAAATCAGTTTACTACTGAAGTGTGGAGGAGACAAGAAGTCTATTAGGGCCAAGCTTTTTATTTATTTTTGTAATTTACATTGTCGTTTATAAGGTAACGGAGACCGGGGGTTAGTTGTCACACGGGTTGGTGATCACAGTCTTTCAAATTGTGCTGTGGATAATTTTTTGAATCACGATCAGAGCTCATCTACCTGGTCGTATCTGAAGTACGACAGAGGTGAGAGGACTTTTTGTGGTTTCATGTCAAATTGTAAAGATCCAGCTCCTGAGAAAAACCATCATGATGTGACGATGCGCCATCATGCCCTAGAACCGGTACTTTTCAAACAGAGTATAGCACCGTTTTTTGATTCATTAGTACCGTGATACTATACTATACTATTCAGTGACCACAGATGATTCGCCAGCTGTCCAAAACTCGGGACCCAGGGTGGACCACTCATGCTGACTGGTCTCTGCTCAAGATGATCTCCTGCTGGCCCCACTATGGACTGGGCTCCCACTATTATGTTAGATCCATTATGGACTGGACTCCCACTATTATGTTAGATCCACTATGGACTGGACTCTCACACTATTATGTTAGATCCACTATGGACTGGGCTCCCACTATTATGTTAGATCCATTATGGACTGGACTCCCACTATTATGTTAGATCCACTATGGACTGGACTCTCACACTATTATGTTAGATCCACTATGGACTGGACTCTCACACTATTATGTTAGATCCACTATGGACTGGACTCTCACACTATTATGTTAGATTCACTATGCACTGGACTCTCACACTATTATGTTAGATCCACTATGGATTGGACTCTCACACTATTATGTTAGATCCACTATGGACTGGACTCTCACACTATTATGTTAGATCCACTATGGACTGGACTCTCACACTATTATGTTAGATCCACTATGGACTGGACTCTCACACTATTATGTTAGATCCACTATGGACGGACTCTCACACTATTATGTTGGATCCACTATGGACTGGACTCTCACACTATTATGCTAGATCCACTATGGACTGGACTCTCACAATATTATGTTAGATCCACTATGGACTGGACTCTCCCACTATTATGTTAGATTCACTATAGACTGGACTCTCACAATATTATGTTAGATCCACTATGGACTGGACTCTCAGAATATTATGTTAGATCCACTATGGACTGGACTCTCACACTATTATGTTAGATTCATTATGGACTGGACTCTCACAATATTATGTTAGATCCACTATGGATTGGACTCTCACACTATTATGCTAGATCCACTATGGACTGGACTCTCACAATATTATGTTAGATCCACTATGGACTGGACTCTCACACTATTATGTTAGATTCACTATTGACTGGACTCTCACACTATTATGTTAGATTCACTATGGACTAGACTCTCACAATATTATGTTAGATCCACTATGGACTGAACTCTCACAATATTATGTTGTATCCATTATGGACTGGACTCCCACTATTATGTTAGATCCAATATGGATTGGACTCTCACACTATTATGCTGGATCCACTATGGACTGGACTCTCACAATATTATGTTAGATCCACTATGGACTGGACTCTCACACTATTATGTTAGATTCACTATTGACTGGACTCTCACACTATTATGTTAGATTCACTATGGACTAAACTCTCACAATATTATGTTAGATCCACTATGGACTGGACTCTCACAATATTATGTTAGATTCACTATGGACTGGACTCTCACAATATTATGTTAGATCCACTATGGACTGGACTCTCACACTATTATGTTAAATCCACTATGGACTGGACTCTCACAATATTATGCTAGATCCACTTTGGACTGGACTCTCACACTATTATGTTACATCCACTATGGACTGGACTCTCACACTATTATGTTGGATCCACTATGGACTGGACTCCCACTATTATGTTAGATCCACTATGGACTGGACTCTCACACTATTATGTTAGATTCACTATGGACTGAACTCTCACACTATTATGTTAGATTCACTATGGACTGGACTCTCTCACTATTATGTTAGATTCACTATGGACTGGACTCTCACACTATTATGTTAGATCCACTATGGACTGGACTCTCACAATATTATGCTAGATCCACTTTGGACTGGACTCTCACACTATTATGCTACATCCACTATGGACTGAACTCTCACAATATTATGTTGTATCCACTATGGACTGGACTCCCACTATTATGTTAGATCCAATATGGATTGGACTCTCACACTATTATGCTAGATCCACTATGGACTGGACTGTCACAATATTATGTTAGATCCACTATGGACTGGACTCTCACACTATTATGTTAGATCCGCTATGGACTGGACTCTCACACTATTATGTTAGATCCACTATGGACTGGACTCTTACACTATTATGCTAGATCCACTATGGACTGGACTCTCACAATATTATGTTGGATCCACTATGGACTGGACTCTCACTATTATGTTAGATCCACTATGGACTGGACTCCCACTATTATGTTAGATCCACTATGGACTGGACTCTCACACTATTATGCTAGATCCACTATGGACTGGACTCTCACAATATTATGTTAGATCCACTATGGACTGGACTCTCACACTATTATGTTAGATCCACTATGGACTGGACTCTCACACAATTATGTTAGATCCACTATGGACTGGACTCTCACTATTATGTTAGATCCACTATGGACTGGACTCTCACACTATTATGTTAAATCTACTATGGACTGGACTCTCACACTATTATGCTAGATCCACTATGGACTGGACTCTCACAATATTATGTTAGATCCACTATGGACTGGACTCTCACACTATTATGTTAGATCCACTATGGACTGGACTCTCACAATATTATGCTAGATCCACTTTGGACTGGACTCTCATACTATTATGTTAAATCCACTATGGACTGAACTCTCACAATATTATGTTGGATCCACTATGGACTGGACTCCCACTATTATGTTAGATCCACTATGGACTGGACTCTCACACTATTATGCTAGATCCACTATGGACTGGACTCTCACAATATTATGTTAGATCCACTATGGACTGGACTCTCACACTATTATGTTAGATTCACTATGGACTGGACTCTCACACTATTATGTTAGATTCACTATGGACTGGACTCTCACAATATTATGTTAGATTCACTATGGACTGGACTCTCACACTATTATGTTAGATTCACTATGGACTGGACTCTCACAATATTATGCTAGATCCACTTTGGACTGGACTCTCACACTATTATGTTACATCCACTATGGACTGAACTCTCACAATATTATGTTGGATCCACTATGGACTGGACTCCCACTATTATGTTAGATCCACTATGGACTGGACTCTCACTATTATGTTAGATCCACTATGGACTGGACTCTCACACTATTATGTTAGATCCACTATGGACTGGACTCCCACTATTATGTTCGATCCACTATGGACTGGACTCTCACAATATTATGCTAGATCCACTCGACGTCCATTGCACCGGGACTGTACACCGGATTTTGTCCGCTTGTATCCGCGATCTTATTCTTTCGGTCATTACCCACACTTCATGACCATAGATGAGAGTAGGAATGTAGATAGCTCGATAGACCGAGAGCTTTGCCTTCTGGCTCAGCTTTCGTTTCGTCACAACAGTGCGGCAGAGAGACTGAACCACCATTGCAGTCCCATCAGTCTAGTAAATGTTAAATGGGTTATACTTGTATAGCGCTTTTCTACCTTCAAGGTACTCAAAGCGCTTTGACACTTTCCAAATTCACACACACATTCACACACTGATGACGGGAGCTGCCATGCAAGGCCCTAACCACAACCCATCAGGAGCAAAGGTGAAGTGTCTTGCTTTTGGAACTTGCAAGCGTACTTCTTCTTCTTACTCGTTGTCGCCATGTCTCTTCTTCGTTCTTCTGCTTCGTCTCTGTTATGTTTTTGGACATTACTACTTGCCGTAGTTTTGAAGCAATGCATGATGGGATTCCTTATGTTGTGTGTCAGTGTATTAACGTGCCGGCTGGAATAAACACACGCTGATAAATAGCTTCGTGCCTGCCTACTTTATGGGTTATAGATAAACCTATGGATAACGGAGACATATATAATAGTCTCCTTTTCAGGTGAGAGAGGACGCTAAAGGCAGTGCCTTTAAGGCACGCCCCCAATATTGTTGTCCGGGTGGAAATCGGGAGAATGGTTGCCCCAGGAGTTTTTCGGGAGGGGCACTGAAATTCGGGAGTCTCCCGGGATCGTCGGGAGGGTTGGCAAGTATGCTAGGTTGGTAGAAGCTGGGGAGTGAACCAGGAACCCTCAGGTTGCTGGCATGGCCACTCTCCCAACCACTCCACGCCGTGTATTTGTCTCGATCCGATACAAATATACCCACCTTGGTATCGGTACTATCTCTGTTTATATCGATACGCCCGCTCATACCGCACAACGACTGTGAACCAGGGCAAACGAGGTCAAGAGAGACGGAACATCAACAGGTCTTCCGTGTAAGTTGATGTCCCGCCGTAACAGTCGAGCAAATCAGAAAGTTGACGATGGGTCCAGTTTATGATCTGTGGTGAGAAGTGTGTCATTAGCATTTAGTGCCCACTCCTAAAATGGCTGATTGAACAGTCGTAAAAGGTGGCTGGGGGAAAGATCTAATGACACCAAAACCAAACCAAATTAAAGCCCAGTCCAGCACATTGTCTGACCTTCCGAAGTCTGCTTTTTTTGACATTGGTTTATAAAATTGGTATGGTTTCGGTGGCATTGCAACCCGTGACTGTGCAGGGCAATTAAAGCCGCACTGAAAGTCATCAGCTGCAGGGCATTTCCACGCCTCGCTGCAGGAACAAGGCTCTCGGTGTTATGCAAAGCACAAATCACCCTCAAGCTCGGATCTCCCGCTTTGGTGATAGTTTTTTTTCATCCCCGGTCAATAAGACTCCTCAACAGTAGTTCAATAAGGAGGAGCACAGAGGTCTGATGTATGGATTTCTCGACCGGGTTTTAATTTATCGTTTTTTTGTTGTTATTGAGCTGACAGAGTGCCAGGGTAATATGTGTTTCATTGCTTTCATGGCACATTTTAATAAACGTATACTTCCTTATTAAAAATATAACCATGAGTAAGTCAACCCAGTTTTTTTTTTTTTAAATATGCGCAACATTTTTATAAATTTTTGGCTGGTCCTTATGGAGGGTCGAATGGGAAACAACATTAAATAAATACATATTTAAATAATGTCTTTAAACTGTCTGTGTTATTCACTTATTCAAGCTAAAATTACATTTAATTAATTCATCATTTGATTTCAAGATGTAATTAATTATAATATCACAATTGAATTATTATTTTTTTTATATTACACGATTGAATTAATTATACTTTACATTCGGCCTGAGTACTGTGTCCCTCAGAAGGTTGTACGGTAAACCAGTACCAATAAAGTACAGTTGTACTAATAAATTAAGAACGGTATTACCGTATTCTCCGGACTATAAGGCACACTTAAAATATTTGTTTCCCATTAAACTCGACAGTGCACCTTATAAGCTGGTGCGCCTAATGTACAGAATAATTCTGGCTTTGCTTACCGACCTTGAAGCAATTTTATTTGGTACATGCTGTAATGATAAATGTGAGCAGTAGATGGCAGTCAAACATAAGAGGTATGTGTATCCTGCACTATGATGGCAATATGACTCAAGTAAACAACACCAACATTTTATATGTTCCATTGAAAATATAGAACATTACGCACGGCACTCAAAAATCTATCAAAATGTTTTAGTACGACTTTAAGTTAAAGTACCAATGATTGTCACACACACACTAGGTGTGGTGAAATTTGTCCTCTGCATTTGACCCATCCCCTTTGATCACCCCCTGGGAGGTGAGGGGAGCAGTGGGCAGCAGTAGTGCCGCGCCCGGGAATCATTTTTGGTGATTTAACCCCCAATTCCAACCCTTGATGCTGAGTGCCAAGCAGGGAGGTAATGGGTCCCATTTTTATAGTCTTTGGTATGACTCGTATAGTCTTTGGTATGACTCAATTATGCAAAAGAAACTTTTCTTACCTTCTAGTACATGCTGATGTGTATTTGGGATCTGCATAAATCCTGAAAAATTGCACAAGTCCGCCTTTGTAGTCTGTGGCGACACCGTAGTCGATAAGCTTCTTCTTTTTCTCTATTTTCTTGTTATGAGACATTCATCCTCTGCTGTTGCCATTTTTAATACAAAGTAGTGTATAGTTATTACTTATCTCTGTCAGTAAACTCCCCATGAAAGCGCTAAAACATACCGGTGTAGTGACTTTACATAATTCACCCAAGGAGCTTTAGTTATTAGAGAGTTCCGGCCGGATGTTTTTTCACGGGCCTTGTTGTTATTTCCGGATGAGGAGATGCTGTTCTGTTATTGATTGAAGTAAAGTCTGAATATCATTAAAAAAGTTAGCTCCATCTTTTGACACTTCTTCCACCCCCGTCCTTGCACGCTACACCGCTACAACAAAGATGACGGGGAGAAGACGCTGCCGAAGGTGAGCCACGTAAATAAGACAAAACGTCGCATCCGGAAGCGACTGTCAGAAAGCGGTTGTAAAACATAATCTATGCAACATTTTGACCAAAGAACCACCATTATATGTTATGTAGACCACAAGGAAGTGTTTTACATTTAGAAAAAAATAATAATAATATGACTCCTTTAATGCGCCCTATAATCCGATGCGCCTTATATATGAAAAAAGATCAAAAATAGACCATTCATTGGCAGTGCATAATCTGGTGCACCCTATGGTCCGGAAAATACGGTACACTGCTTCTGAAAAATACCGGTACTTTTTTACCCCCCTCCTGACATGACAGCACGCCGTCGTCACGTCGTCCATCCATCCATTTTCTACCGCTTGTCCCTTTTGGGGTCGCGGGGGGGTGCCGGAGCCTATCTCAGCTGCACTCGGGCGGAAGGCGGGGTACACCCTGGACAAGTCTCCACCTCATCGCAGGGCTAACGTTGTGACATTGCTATATGCTGTTATTTGTACATTTAACGGCAAAATTGCTCTTTGATTGTTTTTTTTAAAACCTAAGTTTAATGTATCATAAGATTATATGTTTAAATTAAGTCAATAATTACGTATTTTTATAGTGCTCTTCTTTTTGAAAAGATTCAACATACTGTAGAAGTCGCTGTCTTGCGGTTCCACAGATGCACGTCAAAGTAGCCCAAACAGGTTTAATGTTTTTCAACACCACCATCAAATTATCTGCTTTTTTTTTTGGGGACTTTCCAGTCTTTCTCCCAACTTCCTCCTCCTCCTGCACCCGGCCGCTCACTGTTAAAGACAACAGATGATTAGTTCAACACGTACCACCTGTGCAAACTAATCATCTGCCAGCTGTGTCTCGCCGTCAGCACATGCCACGCCCCCGTCTGATGGCGCTCTGTTTTCAGCACCATGGACAGAGGCGTTGACCTTTACTCCTGCAGCGCGCTGATTACAATTCCTTTCCACACATACATTTTGGTACCAGTACCAAAATATAGGTATCGGGACAACCTTAGCCCCTCACCTGCTTCTGATTAACAATCAGGAGCCCTCTTATCGCCAGCGTGGTCAGTATGACGTGACAATTAACACAATCAAATGCACCTTGTTTTGCTTGTATTCCTTTATTTATTGATATGTATTTAATGTTTTAATGATTAATTGAATAATTTCATGAACCAGTGTGGCAGCGCTTTATGAATTTATGCAATCCGTCAAACTAAGCCAGTGAGTGGATCACAACACCTGGTTTGATGACCGAGCACTTTCACATGAAGTGGAGGAATACTGGTCCACACCTTGGTCTGAAAGTGCGGAAATAACTCTGACAACTTTAATAAATTCCTCGACTTTAGCTGCTACATGCTCTGGGTGCGCAGGTTTTGCCTCCACATACTCCGCAAGGTCTAAAACAGTGTTTTTTAACCACTGTGCCGCGGCACACTAGTGTTCTGTGAGATACAGTCTGGTGTGCCGTGGGAGATTATCTAATTTCACATATTTGGGTTAAAAAATTTTTTTGCAAACCAGTAATTATAGTCTACAAATGATGTGTTGTTGTTGAGTGTCTAGAGATCGGCAGAGTAACTGTGTAATACTCTTCCATATCAGTAGGTGGCAGCTGGTAGCTAATTGCTTTGTAAATGCAGGTAACAAGGTGTTTTATGCTTAAACTAAAAATAAACAAAAGGTGAGTGCCCCTAAGAAAAGGCATTGAAGCTTAGGGAAGGCTATGCAGAACGAAAGTCAAACTGAACTGGCTACAAAGTAAACAAAAACAGAATGCTGGACGACAGCAAAGACTTACTGTGGAGCAAAGACGGCGTCCACAATGTACATACGAACATGACATGACGATCAACAATGTCCCCACAAAGAAGGATAAAAACAACTGAAATATTGTTGATTGCTAAAACAAAGTAGATGCGGGAAATATAAGACATAAAACTGCTACAGGAAAATACCAACAAAAGAGAAAAAGCCACCAAAATAGGAACGCAAGACAAGAACTGAAACACTACACACAGGAAAACAGCAAAAAACTCCAAATAAGTTAGGGTGTGATGTGACAGGTGGTGACAGTACACCTACTTTGAGACAAGAGCTATATTGGTGCATGCTTGGTTATGCTTTAAAGTCATATCCAACAATCGCGACGATGACTTTTAACTGTCAACTGAGTTTATAATTTCTGCTGGTGGTGGTATTTTTTCAATGCAAAAAATGTGCCTTGGCTCAAAAAAAGTTGAACAACACTGGTCTAAAATATCCACCACCAACAATCTGAAAAAGTATGAGTATATCCTCCTTAGCTGCAAGTCTTCCAAAGTTCCGTGCATTGGACTAGATGTGTGCAAGCCCCGCCCACTGACTTTGATGACTGAGTTCGACATATAAAATAAAATTATAGATTAAAAAGGCGCAGGTTCATGAAATAAATAATAGAACCAATAATTAAATATTTAAATAAATAAATGAGTTCACATTAAATATGTCATATTTAATAATACATGTATGTATTTAATTCAAATTATAATTAATGACGTATTAGGAAATTATTTCAAGATTTATCTATTTGTTATTTATTGTTTTTTGACTCTATAAGTAAAATACATAGTGAATTACCTTTAAAAAAAAAAGAGGATTTTAGCCCTTTAACCATGAGATCCTAGGCGTTTTCCTGCAACATCTCCATTGCAAGTTGGCTGGCGGATATTTAGAAGTAAACTCCTTTCTTCCCCCTCCTGACTCACAAAATTAACTTGTCACCCTCCCGCACAGATCAGTATAAATCAGAGGTTGTAGATCCAGATAGAGCCACGCGATTATAAGCGCCGAGTCCAGGACCTGTGATGAATGCTGCAATAATCTGCTGATGCATGAAGATGGAAGTTATAATCTCCTTCTCCATTTCCAGCTTTGACAATCCTCGTTTTTTTATTTTTTTATTTATTTTTTTCACGACTCAAATGGTCGTTGACTCTAATCATTGAAGTTGGGGAAAGTGCATAAAAAGGTAATACGTCAACACGGCAGTTTAAAAGCTAATCATTTCTCATAATGGGAATAAAATGACTATTGGAATGTTGTTGATTCAAATTTGATTCCCTCCCGTTATGCAATTTTGAAACGATACACTTTGAACCACATGATATACAACGTCATGTCAGATATGAAGTACAGTGGTACCCCGATTTAAGAGAAGTGAAGTGAAGTGAATTACATTTATATAGCGCTTTTCTCAAGTGACTCAAAGCGCTTTACATAGTGAAACCCAATATCTAAGTTACAGTTAAACCAGTGTGGGTGGCACTGGGAGCAGGTGGGTAAAGTGTCTTGCCCAAGGACACAACGGCAGTGACGAGGATGGCGGAAGCGGGGATCGAACCTGCAACCCTCAAGTTGCTGGCACGGCCGCTCTACCAACCGAGCTATACCGCCCCAGCTAGTCAAGAGAGAATTTTGAGTTACGAGCTCCCCCGATGCCATAGTGAACACCGTAAAATCCACCCAAAACATCTGCTCTAAACTTGCTAGCATTAGTTCGTAGCTAGAGATCTACATAATTTAGTTTTTTCAACTATTGGAAGGAAGAACGTGAGCGTGAAGGACAGTGCTGAGAAGAAGAAGCACAACTAAATCAAAGAAACATGATGATGTCAGGTTCAAACACTGATGACATCTATTAAACAGACGAGAAGCAAGGAATCATGCAGAGACAGAGTTACATTTTTGGGCTGTACTCTAGTTACAAATCCAAACTACGCTCCAAAGTCCAGCCCACGTGCTTCCTCTATTTATTTGGGAGGTCCCTAGTTACTTCACTGAAGCTGTCGCTGAGGGAAGGGGGTAATATCGACCCCTCTTTTAGACCAGTTGATCTGCCGTCTCTTTTCTGCTCTGTCTCCTTCGTGGAGAGGGGGGGCACAGATTCGGTGACCACAGATGAAGCGCTAACTGTCCAAAGTCGGGACCACTCAAGATGATCTCCTGCTGGCCCCACTATGGACTGGACTCTCTCACTATTATGTTAGATCCACTATGGACTGAACTCTCACACTATTATGTTAGATCCACTATGGACTGGACTCTCTCACTATTATGTTAGATCCACTATGGACTGGACTCTCTCACTGTTATGTTAGATCCACTATGGACTGGACTCTCTCACTATTATGTTAGATCCACTATGGACTGGACTCTCACACTATTATGTTAGATCCACTATGGACTGGACTCTCACAATATTATGCTAGATCCACTATGGACTGGACTCTCTCACTATTATGTTAGATCCACTATGGACTGGACTCTCACAATATTATGCTAGATCCACTATGGACTGGACTCTCTCACTATTATGTTAGATCCACTATGGACTGGACTCTCTCACTATTATGTTAGATCCACTATGGACTGGACTCTCTCACTATTATGTTAGATCCACTATGGACTGGACTCTCTCACTATTATGTTAGATCTACTATGGACTGAACTCTCACACTATTATGTTAGATCCACTATGGACTGGACTCTCTCACTATTATGTTAGATCCACTATGGACTGGACTCTCACAATATTATGCTAGATCCACTATGGACTGGACTCTCTCACTATTATGTTAGATCCACTATGGACTGGACTCTCTCACTATTATGTTAGATCCACTATGGAGTGAACTCTCACACTATTATGTTAGATCCACTATGGACTGGACTCTCTCACTATTATGTTAGATCCACTATGGACTGGACTCTCACAATATTATGCTAGATCCACTATGGACTGGACTCTCTCACTATTATGTTAGATCCACTATGGACTGGACTCTCACACTATTATGTTAGATCCACTATGGACTGGACTCTCACAATATTATGCTAGATCCACTCGATGTCCATTGTACCGGTCGCCCAGGGGTGGGGGGCCCCCACATCTGCGGTCCCCTCCAAGGTTTCTCATTGTCATCCTCTTGGTTTGAGTTTTTTCTTGCCCTGATGTGGGATCTGAGCCGAGGATGTTGTTATGGCTTGTGCAGCCCTTTGAGACACTTGTGATTTAGGGCTGTATAAGTAAACTTTGATTGATTGATTGATTGATTGATTGAATATGAGGATAGTATGCACCTCTCCAGTCAAACTGACTTGTGTAGGATGAGACGGACGAAGTGAAAGGAGCGAAATTTGCAGCATATCATTTTAATGATTCTGACATTGAAGGAGAAGGGATTTGGTCGGAGTTTGGATGGAAAATAATTTTAACAGCAACAAATGTAATTCCGAAAATCAGTAACAGCTTCAGAGGGGAAAAAGACCTGAGTCAGAAACTGCGTCAAAACAGAAAAAGAAGAGCAGACTCAAAAAACGTGAGTTAAAGAAAGTAAGTTGCTAGTATTATATTTGGCGTCCTCTTCCACTGATGTTTTCCTTAAGATACTCTACTCGGCCTCGGCTTCAAGCTCTTAACAGTACGGCTGAAGTCCGCGATTGGGGAGTAAATGGGCTTTTTTGTCGGGAGAACCCGATCAGAAAATCTCAAGACTCAGAATTGGAACTAAAACTTGGAATCAGTCCTCTTGCGAAGAAGCCACGATTGTCCAAACGAGTATAAAATACAATAACACATTTTTGTATTTCAACATTATTTTATATTTCTTCATGCTAACCATGTCAGTTTTGAAGTAATCATGGACCAGGGCGACAAAAATATGCATTCAGGTAATATAATAATACAAATAATAGTTTCACAAGCCCTTATGTGGGGAAATGGGGTTCCTGTTCTGTAGATCAGTGATTATCAAACCGTGGCAGTGGTACACGGGTTTCATCTATAGTGGTGCGCCAAATAATCAATTAATGTACAGAGCTTTATTTTCCAATATTCAAACACAGTGTTACTGTTCAAACTGTGTGTAATGTTACAGTGGCTTAAATATTAAATATACTTGTTAAATAAGACTTCTGCCTTGTTTTTAATGAATACTTAGGCAGGGGGTTGGCACTAGAGCCGGCTGAGTGGCTCCCTGAAGCTTTTTAAAAAATTGTATTAAAATAGAAAAAGATAGTGTAAAAAATATGTATAATTTGTTTTAATATGGTTTTTGTATGAGGAAAAACATGACAATCATTCGTAATAGTCAGAAAGCCCACTGTTTAATATTTTTGTGTTTATGCTTCATTGATGAGTATTTGGCCAGCGCTGTTTTGTCCTAATAATTGCGGCCGTCCTTAAACTCACCGTACTTGTGTGGACTGTGACGCAACAGTTTGTTTACATGTATGACTTTCTCCGACGCTGCCACAGAAAGACGTGTTTTATGCCACTCCTTCTTTGTCTCATTTTGTCCACCAAACTTTTTATGCTGTGCGTGAATGCACAAAGGTGAGCTTCGTTGATGTTATTGACTTGTGTGGAGTGCTAATCAGGCATATTTGGTCAGTGCATAACTGCAAGCTAACCGATGCTAACATGCTATTTAGGCTAGCTGTATGTACATATTGCATCATTATGCCTTGTTTGTAGGTTTATTTGAGTTAATTTAATTTCCTTTACTTATGTCCTCTGTGTATTTGTTTTATATATCTAATATTGGCTGCATTTCTGATAGTTGTTTGTGTGCCATGTTGTTCCAGACCACAGCAAACATTACCCAGCTTGCAAAGTTTGTAATAAATCCATTAAAAACCGGCCGTTTCCTTTAAATTGGACATGTCACATTGGGGTCGCATCTTTATGCGGGGTCGTTCACCCAGGATGCAGACGGACAACTCCGGACGAAAGCGTAGAGGTAGGAGATGATTTATTTCTCATAAATCATACACCGAAGATACAAGCAGACAAAAACAAAACAAAAGGAAAACGTGCCGATCGCACGGGAAGCTAAGGTAACCACTTTGAACAGGAATCAAGAGCTAGAAAACAAGAATACCCACGTAACTGTTGCATGTAGCAAATGATGAAGCCAGGCCGACTGACCGGCAAAGGCAGGCTTAAATAGTCCCTCTGATTAGTGCAGGTGTGCGTCCCGAGCACCAATCAGGTGGAAACAATAAGCACCCATGGTAACTAAAAACAAACAAGGGTGCACAAAAACAGGAACTAAGAGAGTCCAAAACTAACAGAATATAACAAAAACATGATCCGGGCCACGGATCATGACAGGAAACACATCTATACCTTTGGCCATTCTAAACCAGTCATTTCCAAGAGTAATCTCACCCTCTGAGAAGCCTCCGTTTTACTAATATTTTGCAATGTTGTAAAAATGTGTAGAATATATATTAAATTTGAACATTTCTGTCAACAATGTTTTGTGTCAGCCTGCGACACAGTCATTTTGATAGTAGGCTAGGGGGCATACTTGCCAACCTTGAGACCTCCAATTTTGGGAGGTCTCAAGGAGATAATTGACTTTCAGTGAATTCTAGCTATAAATATATATATATATATATATATATATATATATATATATATATATATATATATATATATATATATATATATATATATATATATATATATATATATATAAAAGAAATACTTGAATTTCAGTGTTCATTTATTTCCACATATACACACACATAACACTCATCTACTCATTGTTGAGTTAAGGGTTGAATTGTCCATCCTTGTTCTATTCTCTGTCACTATCTTTCTAACCATGCTGAACAGCCTCTCTGATGATGCATTGCTGTGTGGCACGCACAAAAGTGCTTTCATCAAATGCACTAGATGGCAGTATTGTGCTGTTTAAGAGTGTCACAACATTGCTGTTTACTGCAGACGATCTGCTTTACTGTAGACGTTGTTTATATTGTGGGAAAGCGGACTCAGGTCCGCATGGAGCTGGAGGGGGCGTGGCCTCCAGCTCCGCCTGAATTTCGGGAGATTTTCGGGAGAAAATTTGTCCCGGGAGGTTTTTGGGAGAGGCGCTGAATTTCGGGAGTCTCCCGGAAAATCCGGGAGGGTTGGCAAGTATGCTAGGGGGGCATTCCAAGTACCGTTAGTTATCGACACATGACTCAAAAACTAATTGATATGGGAAATGAATGCCAGGTTCATTTTCAGGAGCAAAAATACATAAGAGAGAACGTTAGTGAAATTACTGTCACCTGGACGCTTTAGGTCCTTTTAAGTAAAAGCCTATGCTGCCAGTTTATTGGAGCTGCACTCTCTTTGCTGACGTTTTCTCCAATCTGTGCAACAGAAGTAAAAGCAAGATGGATTGTGCGGATCACCCACAAGAGAGCCACAAAAGAAGGGGAGGAACGGGGTCAATTACCTGAACACAATTACTGAGACTAACAACTGCCATCCATCACTCGCATCCTCTCTCAGCACCACGGCAACGATCTCATCCCCGCATTTGGGTCGGCCTTCCCGCCAGATCGCCGAGACACTCTGTCATCCTGAAGAGAACCCCCCCCCCCGGCCCAATCGAAAACCTGAGTGGCATTCCTAAACAATCTGCTTCTACTCGTCCTCCCCCTTGTCTTCTTTGCGCCCGCACGTCTCTCACTCGGCAGAGGTAAGCTACCTATGACAGTGAAGCCTCGCCGAGTGGGAAAAGGCCAACCCTGCCAGGTTCTGTCAATGGAGGCCTGTTGCACGTCTCACTGCCAGCATATCAGGCCTGGAGTCCAGCCAAAGCGCATCATCGCCGACCTCACAGCTTGGGACGATTAAATAGCAAGTTGGAGATTGTGGTTGGACACATTCCCCAATCTTCTTGTTTTTTTAAAACAATATGCATTTGATAGTTAATACAGAGTCATGATTCAATTCTTACATTTGTTTTCCCTCAAAAACCTGCTCCTTCTTGTTCTCTGTCCAGCCTCTAGTTCAGGGGTCCCCAAACTTTTTGACTCCGGGGCCGCATTGGGGTAAAACAATTTGGCTGGGGGCTGCGCTATATATATATATATATATATATATATATATATATATATATATATATATTAGAGATGCGCGGCTTGCGGACACAACCGCGGAGTCCGCGGATAAACCGCGGGTCGGGCGGGTAAAAATAGATTTTAAATAGATGCGGGCGGTTGGCGGTTGAACCAATTCGGAAATATATATACATAGTTAAATGTTGTTACCCACATACGAAAAACGAGCAGCACTCTTTGAAACAGTCAATTATTCATCAGGCACCGCGTCCCAGCAACAAGTGGCGCAAGTGAGCGCATTTTAGCAGGGCGCATTTTAGAGGCCAGGCGCTCTGGCATGAATCCTGGCACTGTAGATGCCATTTTATTCCTGCATAGTGCTAACAAAAAAAAAAGTAAGTAGACATAGGTTGGATATGTTAAACGAATTAGTCTACGTTACCTATAGGCTATACCAAATAAGCCCATGTCTAACCTATATTGAGTTCGGTCAGCTAAATAATTTTGATGGTTACGTGTTGTTTGGGCGCACTACAATGCAAAGGAATTAAGGCAATTGCGTTGTTTATTGTGGTTTTTTTCTATTCGAGATATACTACTATGTGTGAATAATTATTTGGCCTCGCTTTCAAGTGAAGCGCATCTCCGATTGGCGACAATGTAAGGCTATGTAGCCTGCTTTGTTTGTCGCGACCGTCTATTTTCATTATAATTCAAGTTTGATGATAAAGTGCAGTCTGATGGGTTTGATTTCCCCCCTTCAGCTATTTGCCTTGGCCAATAAGTTGCAGGTAATTTATTATTATTATTTATTTATTTTTGTTTAAATAGAGATGACATACCTATGTTATTGTATAATTTAAGTTTGTGCGCGTGATTGACAGCCTAAGGTATATGAGGCACATTTTTTATTTTTTTTTTTATTTCAACTTAAAAACGTATGAGCCTATATGCCTATGCCTACAACATAGGCTATGTGTTCATCTTTATTTTCCTGCCTGTCGTTGACAATGGAGATTGTCTGATATTTTGTCATGGCTGCAGATCAATCAATAAAGGTTCATCTTTGTCACAAAATTGTTCACTGCTTCACTGTGCACCCCGCCCTCGTCCCTATTTGAGCATTATAACGTTAACAAGTTAATATTCATTGAAATAAATTCAGAACATTTTTTTTACCCAACGAAAATAAAGGCCTAGTCTTTCTAAAACATTTTTTTAACTTCTTAAAAGCCTCGTTCTGCTTGCTGCAACTGCGCACACAAAGTGTGAGGAACGTACTCCTGATCTGAGGGCATTGGCAACAATAGTCAACACTTTCTTAATGGAAATGACAATAATATTATAATAATGATAAATAATATTATCACGCATTGAATGTCTCTGCTGCATTGGATCAGTCTCCTTTCTTTAACAGGCAAAAGCTTTATAACCTCACTAATTCCTTGCATTGTCTATATTAGATATATAAAAACGGGCGGATGGCGGGCGGGTGTGGTTTTGATAAAATGTTGGTTCGGGTGGATGGCGGATGGTTGACGACTTTTGTGATGCGGTTGCGGATGAAATAATTGCCTATCCGCGCATCTCTAATATATATATATATATATATATATATATATATATATATATATATATATATATATTACCGTATTTTCCGGAGTATAAGTCGCACATGCCGAAAATGCATAATAAAGAAGGAAAAAAACATATATAAGTCGCACTGGAGTATAAGTCGCATTTTTTGGGGAAATTTATTTGATAAAACTCAACACCAAGAATAGACATTTGAAAGGCCATTTAAAATAAATAAAGAATAGTGAACAACAGGCTGAATAAGTGTACATTATATGACGCATAAATAACCAACTGAGAACGTGCCTGGTATGTTAACGTAACATATTATGGTAAGAGTCATTCAAATAACTATAACATATAGAACATGCTATACGTTTACCAAACAATCTGTCACTCCTAATCGCTAAATCCTATGAAATCTTATACGTCTAGTCTCTTACGTGAATGAGCTAAATAATATTATTTGATATTTTACGGTAATGTGTTAATAATTTCACACATAAGTCGCTCCTGAGTATAAGACGCACCCCCGGCCAAACTATGACAAAAACTGCGACTTATAGTCCGAAAAATACGGTACATGTAAACGTGTGTGTGAGCGTGTGTGTGTATATACGTATGTATATATATGTATATATATATGTATATGTGTATATATGTGTATATATATATATATGTATATGTGTATATATGTGTGTGTATATATATATATATATATATATATATATATATATGTATATGTGTATATATGTGTGTGTATATATATATATATATATATATATTTATGTATTCATACATACAGTATATATTCCTCGCGCACTAATTGACTTAAAGAGCGCACTTGCTGCATGTCATGTTATCGATGGTAAAATGCATTTTTTTAGACAATATGATTTGCCTGAGTGGCTAGGAGACGGTAGAAAATGGACTAGTAAGGACAAATTTTTTTTTTTTTAAATACAAAAAAAAAAAAGATATATATATTTTTTTTTTTTTAACTTGGGACTTCCCGCGGGACGGATTTTGGACGCTGGGGGGACGTATCCGGCCCGCGGGCCGTAGTTTGGGGACCCTTGCTCTAATTGAATGAATGAATGAATGTATTTATTCCGGCAGACATATATAGCAACACTTCATCACTCTTTGTAATTTGACAGACATGCAACGGGAAATAAGCAAGAATGCTTATCCATGTCTCGCCGCTAATTTACAATCAACGTATATGTTGGTTATATAGTTCAAGTTTCAACAGCAGATTTGATGGATACATGACAATTTCAGAACAATAATAACATATGCTGCAAAAACACTTTGTCAATAGCATTGAGCGACCATGAGATCAGCTCCATCTTGCCTGGGTATCTTCCGTCTTCTGAAGCCTTGTCTGGTGTGTTATGTCCGCTATTCCACAGTGAGTTCTTTTGCACCTGTGTCCCACAGTTGAGATAGTCCGAACAACTAGTCATGTTTTTGATAGTTTCCCAACAACACATTTTTTACCGCAAGGTTGAACACTCTTAGGCTAGAAGACAGTTTAATTTCTCCGCTATAGATAACGTTTGAGCCTTGAATGTAGAATTTACCATGTTATGTTTGAATTTCAGGACACCCCTGAGTTCATTTGGACCATCTCTGAGTGAAAACTGACTCTGTATATTTGCAGGTAGAGCCCTTTGTGAGGCCATAAACATAACTTGAAGGCTACTGTATTGGATTATATCACGTAGTTTAAGAAAATTACTCATTATGAACAGATCATTGGTATGAGCTCTATATGGGGCATAGTGTATAATTCTAATTGCCTTTTTTTGGAGCTTAAATAGCGGTTCAATAGTGTCCCTGTAGGTGTGCCCCCAAACCTCAGCGCAATACTGTAAATGCGGTTAAGGCGGTACTGCCATATGCTTGTGTTGCATTGGCCCATGGGACAGTAGTGACTCAGTTTATGAACGTTGCCTAGCAACAAATGGCAATGCAAATCTTAAAAAACAGCATGTTTTTTTTTTTACAACTTTCGGGAAAAAAAACACTGTTATGCTAAGCACAAATGTCCACTGCAGAGGACGCTGGTTCTCAGGAGGATATATGACTAGAAAAACAAATGTTTGGGTATAGACATCGTGAAGCTCGTGAACCAGCAATGTCACGACGTGACTTCGACGCGGGTGTGGGACCGGTATGTTTCAGAGATGGTATGGTACTGATAATGATTCATTAGTATCGCGGTACTACAAACCCCGTTTCCATATGAGTTGGGTATTTGTGTTAGATGTACATATAAACGGAATACAATGATTTGCAAATCATTTTCAACCCATATTCAGTTGAATATGCTACAAAGACAACATAATTGATGTTCAAACTGATAAACATTTTTTTTTTTTTGCAAATAATCATTAACTTTAGAATTTGATGCCAGCAACACGTGACAAAGAAGTTGGGAAAGGTGGCAATAAATACTGATAAAGTTGAGGAACAGGCAAATTGGGAACAGGTGGGTGCCATGATTGGGTATAAAAGTAGATTCCATGAAATGCTCAGTCATTCACAAACAAGGATGGGGCGAGGGTCACCACTTTGTCAACAAATGCGTGAGCAAATTGTTGAACAGTTTAAGAAAAACCTTTCTCAACCAGCTATTGCAAGGAATTTAGGGATTTCACCATCTACGGTCCGTAATATCATCAAAAGGGTTCAAAGAATCTGGAGAAATCACTGCACGTAAGCAGCTAAGCCCGTGACCTTCGATCCCTCAGGCTGTACTGCATCAACAAGCGACATCGGTGTGTAAAGGATATCACCACATGGGCTCAGGAACACTTCAGAAACCCACTGTCAGTAACTACAGTTGGTCGCAAGTTAAAACTCTCCTATGCAAGGCGAAAACCGTTTATCAACAACACCCAGAAACGCCGTTGGCTTCGCTGGGCCTGAGCTCATCTAAGATGGACTGATACAAAGTGGAAAGAGTGTTCTGTGGTCTGACGAGTCCACATTTCAAATTGTTTTTGGAAACGGTGGACGTCGTGTCCTCCGGACCAATAGGAAAGAACCATCCGGATTGTTATAGGTGCAAAGTTGAAAAGCCAGCATCTGTGATGGTATGGGGGTGTATTAGTGCCCAAGACATGGGTAACTTACACATCTGTGAAGGCGCCATTAATGCTGAAAGGTACATACAGGTTTTGGAGCAACATATGTTGCCATCCAAGCAACGCCCCTGCTTATTTCTGCAAGACAATGCCAAGCCACGTGTTACATCAACGTGGCTTCATAGTAAAAGAGTGCGGGTACTAGACTGGCCTGCCTGTAGTCCAGACCTGTCTCCCATTGAAAATGTGTGGCGCATTATGAAGCCTAAAATACCACAACGGAGACCCCCGGACTGTTGAACAACTTAAGCTGTACATCAAGCAAGAATGGGAAATAATTCCACCTGAGAAGCTTAAAAAATGTGTCTCCTCAGTTCCCAAACGTTTACTGAGTGTTGTTAAAAGGAAAGGCCATGTAACACAGTGGTGAACATGCCCTTTCTCAACTACTTTGGCACGTGTTGCAGCCATGAAATTCTAAGTTAATTATTATTTGCAAAAAAAATAAAGTTTATGAGTTTGAACATCAAATATTTTGTCTTTGTAGTGCATTCAATTGAATATGACTTGAAAATGATTTGCAAATCATTGTATTCCGTCTTAGATGAGCTCAGGCCCAGCGAAGCCGACGGCGTTTCTGGGTGTTGTTGATAAACGGTTTTCGCCTTGCATAGGAGAGTTTTAACTTGCACTTACAGATGTAGCGACCAACTGTAGTTACTGACAGTGGGTTTCTGAAGTGTTCCTGAGCCCATGTGGTGATATCCTTTACACACTGATGTTGCTTGTTGATGCAGTACAGCCTGAGGGATCGAAGGTCACGGGCTTAGCTGCTTACGTGCAGTGATTTCTCCAGATTCTCTGAACCCTTTGAAGATATTATGGATCGTAGATGGTGAAATCCCTAAATTCCTTGCAATAGCTGGTTGAGAAAGGTTTTTCTTAAACTGTTCAACAATTTGCTCACGCACTTGTTGACAAAGTGGTGACCCTCGCCCCATCCTTGTTTGTGAATGACTGAGCATTTCATGGAATCTACTTTTATACCCAATCATGGCACCCACCTGTTCCCAATTTGCCTGTTCACCTGTGGGATGTTCCAAATAAGTGTTTGATGAGCATTCCTCAACTTTATCAGTATTTATTGCCACCTTTCCCAACTTCTTTGTCACGTGTTGCTGGCATCAAATTCTAAAGTTAATAATTATTTGCAAAAAAAAAAGGTAATTAGTTTGAACATCAAATATGTTGTCTTTGTAGCATATTCAACTGAATATGGGTTGAAAATGATTAGCAAATCATTGTATTCCGTTTATATTTACATCTAACACAATTTCCCAACTCATATGGAAACGGGGTTTGTATACTAATACCGGTATATTGTACAACCCTAATGCAATCTTTATCAACCAATTGATCAGTAACCGAATCGATACGGGAAAACTCTGATTAGAACACTTCATCTTCAAAAAAAAATTGCCACCAGCTTTTTGAAAAAAGTTTCTCTTGAGTGTAGCTAGTGTTAATAAAAACCTGTTACAACGTTTTTGCACAACATTAATGAATAATAATATCCAACAAATAGTTCCCTCCCGCTTGTGGCATGTTTGAATGTAACGCAATCACCTGCAGTAAGAGAAAACACCCAAGGACAAGCTGTTATGGGAACTTCAGAGACGGTCCCCAGATTGTTTAATGTGTAATAAAACAATAAGTGCACCCTGTGGGCCATATGGGGGCTGCAGTCAGCGTGGGGCCACTACAACAACATTAAATGGAGATTAGATTGGAGGCAAAACTCCCTTTTTAAATGAGCCCAGAGGAAAGATGTAAACATTTTCTGTGCCCTTCCCTTCCCTTTTGTATCTCTCCAGCATACATATATTAATACACAAACACATACCACGGGAGGTTATGGAAAGAAAGGCATGATCGGAATAGTGATGAGCAGCCGGGTAGGCAGAGCTGCGAGACAGGTGAGGAGGAAGATGCTGGAAGTGCAAGGTTGGATGGTTGCATGCTTAATGCGGGGCTGAGCCCTGGCCTTGGGGTTACTAAGGTTACACACCGGGTGCACTGATTAATCATTACATCCATCTGTGAGTGTGTGTGTGTATGCGTGTCTATGTTGCGCTTTCATTTCTTATTTTTTTTCTCTAGTTCAACCTTGAAAAAAAAAGGTGCTGACTCAAATGTAAACGCCTTTTCTGAAAAAAGTGCTTACGTGTTTACAGTGCCTGTCTGTTCCTCCTTGCAACTTTCTCGAGACGAAGTGAATAGTTTCCCGACGTTCTTGACTCGACGAACTGAAACGTCGGAGCCAGCGCAGATGCTCCGAGGTTTGCTACTTCGCAGAGACCGACCGATCAAAAGACGTCCGTCTGGTATTTCTGTACTGTCTTTTGGCGAACTGACAAGCTTTCGCTTTTACCTTTTCTTCAGGTTTGTATGTAGCCCCGGAGGCCAATTACTCAGCGCGAGCGCAAAGATCCCATTACAAAGCCGGGTCACGGTTTGGCGGTTCTCCATTCTCACTATACAGGCCTGCGAAATTCCCGAAATACCCGCTGCTACCTCAGGCGTGGAGTTGATGATGTTGCAGCCAAACCACCTGCAATCTGCCATGCAGTCCGGAGTCAACCACCGCTTGGACTTCTCATCCGACACTTCAACGGTTTTCTCCCAGTTGCCTTTTGAAGTTTCAACAAGTTGTAGCTCATTACCCAACTTTGAGGCCTTTTCCATCATATGTCTGCTTGTTTATAGCAATCAGAACAAGTCAACATGATTGTGTTTACCAAAAAATGCGTTGTGCAACATTCTAGTGGTTAGAGTGTCCGTGGGTTCAAACCCCAAAGACTATAAAAATGGGACTCATTACCTCCCTGCTTGGCACTCAGCATCAAGGGTTGGAATTGGGGGGTTAAATCACCAAAAATGATTCCCGGGCGCGGCTACCGCTGCTGCTCACTGCTCCCCTCACCTCCCAGGGGGTGAGGGTGATGGGTCGAATGCAAAGGATAATCTTACCACACCTAGTGTGTGTGTCACAATAATTGGTACTTTAACTATTCTGTCCACTATACCAGTGGTTCTTAACCATAGGACCACTATTCATTCATTCATTCATTCATTCATTTTTATTTATCTCCTTCACTGATGTGCATCTTTGATCGATAGACAATTATACCACAATTATTCAATTATACATTTACACACCAATGCCTGAGAAGGAGCAGGATGAAGAAAAATCTTATATTTTCCTGCCCCCTTCAACATAATACGTTGTCTTACTTAATGCATACTTGCCAACCCTCCCGGATTTTCCGGGAGACTCCCGAAATTCATCGCCTCTCCCGAAAACCTCCCGGGACAAATTTTCTCCCGAAAATCTCCTGAAATTCAGGCGGAGCTGGAGGCCACGCCCCCTCCAGGTTTATTGTTAGGCAGTTTCATTAACGTCCTCCCAGCACGGCAACAACACACAACAACAGCAGTCACGTTTTCGTCTACCGTAAAGCAGTTTGTCTGCTGTAAATAGCAATGTTGTGACTGTTGGAATAATTGTAAGTTATCACAAAAGAAACGTTGTATTACATTATGTTCCGGATAAGAAGATGAAGGCTGTCTTTCGAGGCCTAACAGGAGGAAGAAGGCTAGTGAAACTCCACTGTGATTTCAACATGGACAGATGGCAGGATCTGCTCAACTTCCAGAGGAACTCTCTTTGAAGTGTTAAACGAACTCTCTTTGAAGTATTTCACAAACTCTCTTCCAACTATTTGGTAACCGAGGTCAACGCTATTTACGACCCGCTGCTCTCTTGAAGTCGCTGTGGTCAGGAGACGGGAGGGGTTATCCATTGTCCTCCAACACCTGCCCCAGCTGGATCCAGGAAGAGCCCAAGCCCGAGACATCCTCTTCTTGGTCTTCAATGTGACCGAAAACAATGACTGTTTTACATACTTCCCATTCCTGCTGAGACATGTGTTGGTGCGTGAACATTGAACATCTAAATAAAAGAGGAGACGAAAACCTTCTTCGTCAGAGCGTGGTGCAGGACTGTACAGAGAGTGCAGTGGCCATGTCTCTCCTCAATATTGAGTCCAAATTGAATTCTGTCTGTTTGATTCCTTGCCTTTTGTCTTGTTTAATAGATGTCCTCAGTGTTTGAACGTGACAGTGACACTCTTAAACAGGACAATACTGCCATCTACTGTACATGCATATGTGACATTGACATCTAGGGCTTTTAGAGAGTGCAGTGCACAACTGCGCACACAACAAGGAGACGAAGCAGAATGCATCATCAGAGAGGGTGTTCAGCATGGTTAGAAAAATAGAGACAGAGAATAGAACAAGGATGCACAATTCAACCCTTAACTCAACAATGAGTAGATGAGTGTTGTGTGTGTATATGTGTAAATAAATGAACACTGAAATTCAAGTATTTATTTTATATATATATATATATATATATATATATATATATATATATATATAGCTAGAATTCAATGAAAGTCAAGTAGTCAAGTATTTCTTATATATATATATATACATATATATATATATATATATATATACATATATATATACATATATATATATATATATATATATATATATGAAATACTTGACTTGGGGAATTCTAGCTGTAAATATACTCCTCCCCTCTTAACCACGCCCCCCGCCCCACCCCCGACCACGCCCCCCGCCACCCCCATCCCCCACCTCCCGAAATCGGAGGTCTCAAGGTTGGCAAGTATGACTTAATGATATCATATAAACCAACAATTACAATTACAATTATTGTTATTACTACTATAACAGTAGTACTTAACCAAAGGGCCACTACAACAGTGGTTCTTAACTTTAGAGCCACTATACCAGTGGTTCTTAACCTTAGGACCACTATACCAATGGTTGTTAACCATAGGGTCACTATACCATTGGTTCTTAACCATAGGGCTTCTGGGCTGTGTTTGCCTTTTGAAATATCTCAAGCCCGAATCAAATCAAAAATAGCTCATTACCCAACTTTGAGGCCTTTTTCATCTTATGTCAGCTTGTTTATAGCTTTGCAGAAGTAAATCAGAACAAGTCAACATGATTGTGTTTACCAAAAAACCTATTGTGCAACATTATGTCCTCTATACCAGTGGTTCTTAACCTTAGGGTCACTATACCAGTGGTTCTTAACCTTAGGGCCACTATACCAGTTGTTCTAAACCATAGGGCCACTATACCAGTGGTTATTTACCAAAGGAGCACTATAACAGTGGTTCTTAACCATAGGACCATTATACCAGAGGTTATTAACCTTAGGACCACTATACCAGTGGTTCTTAACCATAGGGCCTCTATGCCAGTGGTTCTTAACCTTAGGACCACTATTCCAGTGGTTCTTAACCTTAGGGCCACTATACCAGTGGTTCTTAACCTTAGGACCACTATACCAGTGGTTTTTAACCACAGAGCCTCATACCAGTGGTTCTTAACTATAGGGCCACTATACTGGTGTTTCTTAACCTTAGGGCCACTATATCAGTGGTTCTTAACCATAGGGCCACTATACCAGTGGTTATTAACCATAGGGCCACTATACCAGTGGTTCTTAACCTTAGGACCACTGGTACAGGGCTTCTGAGCTGTGTTTGCCTTTTGAAATATCTAATGAACCCCGAATCAAATCAAAAATAGCTCATTACCCAACTTTGAGGCCTTTTTCATCTTATGTCAGCTTGTTTAAAGCCTTGCAGAAGTAAATGCGAACAAGTCAGCATTATTGTGTTTACCAACATTCTGACCACTATACCAGTGGTTCTCAACCATAGAACCACTATAACAGTGGTTCTTAACCAGAGGGCCAGAATAAAGTTAAAGTGAAAGTACCACTG
Organism: Nerophis lumbriciformis; assembly: GCF_033978685.3. NCBI lineage: Eukaryota > Metazoa > Chordata > Actinopteri > Syngnathiformes > Syngnathidae > Nerophis > Nerophis lumbriciformis. The sequence goes on from NC_084561.2 coordinate 13,573,604, forward strand.
ATAGTCACACACACACTAGGTGTGGTGAAACTACCCTCTGCATTTGACCCATCCCATTGTTCCAGCCCTTGGGAGGTGAGGGGAGCAGTGAGCAGCAGTGGTGTTCACGCTCGGGAATCATTTTGGTGATTTAACCCTAATTTCAACCCTTGATGCAGAGTGCCAAGCAGGGAGGTAATGGGTTCCATTTATATAGTCTTTGGTATGACTCGGCCGGGGTTTGAACTCACGACCTACCGATCTCAGGACCGACACTCTAACCTTGTGCCTATACCAGTGGTTCTTAACCTTAGGGCCACTATATCAGTGGTTCTTAACCTTAGGGCCACTATATCAGTGGTTATTAACCTTAGGACCACTATACCAGTGGTTCTTAACCTTAGGACCACTATACCAGTGGTTCTTAACCATAGGGCCACTATACCAGTGGTTCTTAACCTTAGGGCCACTATACCGGTGGTTCTTAACTTTAGGGGCACTATACCGGTGGTTCTTAACCTTAGGGCCACTATACCAGTGGCTCTTAACCATAGGGTCACTATACCAGTGGTTCTTAACCTTAGGGCCACTATACCGGTGGTTCTTAACCTTAGGGCCACTATATCAGTGGTTCTTAACCATAGGGCCACTATACCAGTGGTTATTAACAATAGGGCCACTATACCAGTGGTTCTTAACCTTAGGACCACTATACCAGTGGTTCTTAACCTTAGGACCACTGGTATAGGGCTTCTGGGCTGTGTTTGCCATTTGAAAAGTCTAATGAACCCCGAATCAAAGCCAACATAGCTCATTACCCAACTTTGTGGCCTTTTTCATCTTATGTCAGCTTGTTTATAGCCTTGCGGAAGTAAATCAGAACAAGTCAACATGATTGTGTTTACCAAAAAACGCATTGTGCAACATTCTGTCCTCTATACCAGTGGTTCTTAACCTTAGGGCCACTATACCAGTGGTTTTCAACCATGGGACCACTTTACCAGTGGTTCTTAACCATAGGGCCACTATACCAGTGGTTGTTCATCTTAGGACCACTGGCATAGGGCTGCTGGGCTGTGTTTGCCTTTTGAAATATCACATGAACACCGAACCCAAGCAAAAATACTCCATTATATATAGTTTCCACATTTCCAAAATAGCAGCCTCTCTAAGTAGAGCCAATAATTGACTGCTCTGTGTTAATCATAAAAGGAATATGAGTGTGAAAAAAAAGAAGTACCATCTGGTAAAACAGTGCCCCGCTGCACTTTTGCCATAACATATAAGTACCCATCATGCTTTGCCTCATACGACTCACTTATCAACGAGGAGTTGTTTTAACAACAGCTGTGTCTTTTGGTTTGTTAAACAGGTCTAATTTAATGAGAACCTTCATTAGAATGATTTATCTGTGAAAGGTCAGCCTTACAGACCTCTAGTGACACTGGAGCCTTGGGTATATGTCCGATGATGTCACACTCAACAAACCCCAGAGTCAGTGTACACCAACACAGGACCACTAAATCGTAATCAGACTTGACAGTCCACCGGCTGCCAGAAAGGTCATCTCCCAAGGCAATCAGGCATCAACCCGAGTGTAGAGCCGGAGAGACGGACGTGGGAGTTGAGCTGCAGTTCAGAGTCCAAAGTGTGAAGCATAATGAACGCAACAGGAGCAGGCGTGGAGAGATAGCAACAAAAATACGGAGGACCCCAAAGAAGCAGATTGCTCTCAAGGCGATAGAGGCTGCTCACTCACAGTTGACTGTATATAGGTCAACTGCATGTCTTCCGGGTCAGAGCATGACAGCGCGTTAAATGGAGCAAAAATGGTACGAAGTCAATGGCAGAGGGTCAGCTCCGTGCACATCCGTCTTTAGTGGAACTATTATTCGGCACAATAAGAAGTTATGACACAAAAGTAACAGAGTGGAGAAATAAATACTATAGTTGAGGATGTGGGCGGTGGGCATACTTGCCAACCTTGAGACCTTCGAATTCGGGAGATTGGGCGGTGGGGGGGGCGGGGTTTGGTGGTAGCGGGGGTGTATATTGTAGCCCGGAAGAGTTAGGGATGCAAGGGATTCTGGGTATTTGTTCTGTTGTGTTTATGTTGTGTTACGGTGCGGATGTTCTCCCGAAAAGTAATAATAATAATACCTGGGATTTATATAGTGCTTTTCTAAGTACCCAAAGTCGCTTTATATGTAGAAGCCATCATTCATTCACACCTGGTGAAAAGTGTTTGTCATTCTTGTGTGGTGTGGGTTCACAGTGTGGCGCATATTTGTAACAGTGTTAAAGTTGTTTATACGGCCACCCACCCTGGCTGTTGATCAAATATGTCTTGCAGTCACTTTCGTGTGTATGCAGAACCCGCGAACAACATGTGACTGGGCCGGCATGCTGTTTGTATGGTGAAAAAGCGGACGCGTCGACAGGTTGTAGAGGACGCTAAAGGCGGTGCCATCACGGCCAGCCCTTAATATAGTCGTCTGGGTGAAAATCGGGAGAAATTCGGGAGAACGGTTGCCCCGGGAGATTTTCGGGAGGGGCACTGAAATTCGGGAGTCTCCCGGAAAAATCGGGAGGGTTGGCAAGTATGGCGGTGGGGATGGGCAAAACTATGAGCTATGTATGCAGGGACGGATATTGAGTTTGGTACTCTTATAGACACTAACCGAATTATGTCGGTTCTCCCGGGTATCCTGGTGTACGAGCATGCTTCGGAGTACTTATAAACAGACACAGTGTGTAGACAGAAAAGGGAGGACGAACGCATTTTGGCTTAAAAACTAACAATAAAGGTGAAGTTATGACACTAAAACGCCCCCAGGAAGAGGTGCTTTAAGACACGGTTAGCTAGCTAGCGACGAACGTCCAGCCGCAGTCTGCAGTGTTTTAGCTACTTTTAAATCACTAATCCTCGCCTCCATGGCGACAAATTCTTTCTTACAAGTACCATCCCTGCAGGACGAGGAATAGCTAAACAGGCTTCACTGGTCAACTGCATGGGAACCATTTCTCTTTGTTGATCATTAAAGTTCGTCTAAGTCTAAGTCTAAGTCTAACTACACGCCGTAGCTCACGGGCGTCATTAGCGGTGACCTGAATGTAAACAAACGCCATTGGTGGATCTACACAAGGAGTTAAAGGGGAACATTATCACAATTTCAGAAGGGTTAAAACCATTAAAAATCAGTTCCCAGTGGCTTATTTTATTTTTCGAAGTTTTTTTTTAAAATTTTACTCATCACGCAATATCCCTAAAAAAAAGCTTCAAAGTGCCTGATTTTAACCATCGTTATATACACCCGTCCATTTTCCTGTGACGTCACACAGTGATGCCAACACAAACAAACATGGCGCATAGAACAGCAAGGTATAGCGACATTAGCTCGGATTCAGACTCATATTTCAGCGGCTTAAGCGATTCAACAGATTACGCATGTATTGAAACGGATGGTTGTAGTGTGGAGGCAGGTAGCGAAAACGAAATTGAAGAAGAAACTGAAGCTATTGAGCCATATCGGTTTGAACCGTATGCAAGCGAAACCGACGAAAACGACACGACAGCCAGCGACACGGGAGAAAGCGAGGACGAATTCGGCGATCGCCTTCTAACCAACGATTGGTATGTGCTTGTTTGGCATTAAAGGAAACTAACTATGAACTAGGTTTACAGCATATGAAATACATTTGGCAACAACATGCACTTTGAGAGTGCAGACAGCCCAATTTTCATCAATTAATATATTCTGTAGACATACCCTCATCCGCGCTCTTTTCCTGAAAGCTGATCTGTCCAGTTTTGGAGTTGCTGTCAGCAGGCCAGGGAAGCTAGGGTCGATATTCGTCTCTTGATCATCTTCGGTGGCATAAGGGACGGTGTGAGCCAAGACATCCAGGGGGTTTAGCTCGCTCGTCTGCGGGAACAAACTGCGGCCATTGCTTGCCGTGCTACCGAGGTCCTTTGTCCCTGAATTGCTCACACACTCCGGCAGATTCAATGGGGGTCTGGCGGCAGATTTCTTTGACTTTATCGTTGGAAATGCATCTGCTTTGAGTGTCGCAGGATATCCACACATTCTTGCCATCTTTGTCGTAGCATAGCTTTCATCGGTAAAGTGTGCGGAACAAACGTCCAATTTCTTGCCACTTTCGCATCTTTGGGCCACTGGTGCAACTTGAATCCGTCCCTGTTCGTGTTGTTACACCCTCCGACAACACACCGACGAGGCATTATGTCTCCAAGGTACGGAAAACAGTCGAAAAAACGGAAAATAACAGAGCTAACGTTGTGACGTCATCGCTCCGAGAGAGAATATTAGAAAGGCCTTTAATTCGCCAAAATTCACCCATTTAGAGTTCGGAAATTGGTTAAAAAAATATATGGTCTTTTTTCTGCAACATCAAGGTATATATTGACGCTTACATAGGTCTGGTGATAATGTTCCCCTTTAAAAAGTGATCCCACTCTGGCCTTTGGAGTGTCCGTGCTTTTTTTGCAGCCCAGAATTTATAGATGTGTGCCGCATGTTCCATAACATAGCAAAACACCACAGGTTGGCGCATGAAGCCATGGAGGCGCAGTAAATGATTGTCTTCATTGGATGCTAATACACGCAAAATCCTAATTTTTGCACTCGTCCATTGCTCATGCAATCTTGAACATCTCATTAATACTACACACAATTTTATAGCTTGCACATGCTATTTAGCATGTGCTATTGCAATCAGGGCCTAAGTGACTAAGATAGACTGTTTGCTTTTCAAAGCCAAAAGACGTGATGATGATTCACCCGTCTTGTGTATTTCCAACCTTTAAGAAAGGTTAACCATTTTTATTTATAAATGGATGGGAGACATTTGATTTAAAACGGTCCCGTCGCAGGATAAACACGCGCATATTCCGTTACGCCTGTGATAGCGTTGCATCCCTGACTCATACACACGGATGAGAAATCCATCCGGTCTGATAAAATAAATGCCTCAATGAATTGTGATGTCGTCTGGAAGGAATAATTGTGCTATTAAATACATTACCCTGGAGCTACTAGAATGGGAGAGAAGTATTTTAAGTATAGTGATGGCTACCACACAAACCCAAATGCCAGGGCGGAGAGGAAACTGAACTGAAGCACGTAGATGTGCATGCAATTTTGTGTTTATGGTGTCTGCAGTCCGACTACTTTCTGGTGGTGTTTAGTTGCTCACCCGGTGATTTGCACCTATGTACCACAGTGATAATATCAGTGGTCCCTTACTTTGATTTAGGACCACTTCCAATATCCACAAACCACTTGCACCCATATTTGGAGGCCAGCTCTGTTATGGAGACACGGGGGATGCATCACTATAACTGCGGCGACAGGTCTATTACCGCCCCAGCGAAAAAGGAAGCAAAACAGTGTGAACCTTTCAAAGTGCCTAACTAACTTTTTACATATTGTTCATTTAATTAAAATAACACATTGCTAACTTTTTTTTTAATGCAAAAATTCTGTGTTTGGTCTATTTTGACAGAGTTATGGTTATGGTATAACAAACCCCGTTTCCTTGAAAATGTGTTAGATGTAAATATAAACGGAATACAATGATTTGCAAATCCTTTTCAACCCATATTCAGTTGAATGCACTACAAAGACAAGATATTTGATGTTCAAACTCAAACTGAATTTTTTTTTTTGCAAATAATAATTAACTTGGAATTTCATGGCTGCAACACGTGCCAAAGTAGTTGGGAAAGGGCATGTTCAACACTGTGTTACATGGCCTTTCCTTTTAACAACACTCAGTAAACGTTTGGGAACTGAGGAGACACATTTTTTAAGCTTCTCAGGTGGAATTCTTTCCCATTCTTGCTTGATGTACAGCTTAAGTTGTTCAACAGTCCGGGGGTCTCCGTTGTGGTATTTTAGGCTTCATAATGCGCCACACATTTTCAATGGGAGACAGGTCTGGACTACAGGCAGGCCAGTCTAGTACCCGCACTCTTTTACTATGAAGCCATGTTGATGTAACACGTGGCTTGGCATTGTCTTGCTGAAATAAGCAGGGGCGTCCATGGTAACGTTGCTTGGATGGCAACATATGTTGCTCCAAAACCTGTATGCACTTGTCAGCATTATTGGCGCCTTCACAGATGTGTAAGTTACCCATGTCTTGGGCACTAATACACCCCCATACCATCACAGATGCTGGCTTTTCAACTTTTCGCCTATAACAATCCGGATGGTTCTTTTCCTCTTTGGTCCGGAGGACACTACGTCCACAGTTTCCAAAAACAATTTGAAATGTGGACTTGTCAGACCACAGAACACTTTTCCACTTTGTATCAGTCCATCTTAGATGAGCTCAGACCCAGCAAAGCCGACGGCGTTTCTGGGTGTTGTTGATAAACGGTTTTCACCTTGCATAGGAGAGTTTAAACTTGCACTTATAGATGTAGCGACCAACTGTAGTTACTGACAGTGGGTTTCTGAAGTGTTCCTGAGCCCATGTGGTGATATCCTTTACACACTGATGTTGCTTGTTGATGCAGTACAGCCTGAGGGATCGAAGGTCACAGGCTTAGCTGCTTGCGTGCAGTGATTTCTCCAGATTCTCTGAACCCTTTGATGATATTACGGACCGTAGATGGTGAAATCCCTAAATTCCTTGCAATAGCTGGTTGAGAAAGGTTGTTCTTAAACTGTTCAACAATTTGCTCACGCATTTGTTGACAAAGTGGTGACCCTCCCCCCATCCTTGTTTGTGATGACTGAGCATTTCATGGAATCTACTTTTATACCCAATCATGGCACCCACCTGTTCTCAATTTGCCTGTTCACCTGTGGGATGTTCCAAATAAGTGTTTGATGAGCATTCCTCAACTTTATCAGTATTTATTGCCACCTTTCCCAACTTCTTTGTCACGTGTTGCTGGCATCAAATTCTAAAGTTAATGATTATTTGCAACAAAAAAAAAATGTTTATCAGTTTGAACATCAAATATGTTGTCTTTGTAGCATATTCAACTGAATATGGGTTGAAAATGATTTGCAAATCATTGTATTCCGTTTATATTTACATCAAAACAATTTCCCAACTCATATGGAAACGGGGTTTGTAGATTCGAACATGCATGCAGTTACAATGTGGTATATCACATAACATTTGTGGTCAAAAGTTTACATACACATGTAAATAGAGATGTCCGATAATATCGGACTGCCAATATTATCGGCAGATAGATGCTCTAAAATGTAATATCGGAAATTATCGGTATCGGTTTCAAAAAGTCATATTTATGACTATTTAAAACGCCGCTGTACGGAGTGGTACACGGACGTAGGGAGAAGTACAGAGTGCCAATAAACCTTAAAGGCACTGCCTTTGCGTGCAGGCCCAGTAACATCATAATTACTGCTTTTCACACACACAAGTGAATGCAAGCATACTTGGTCAATAGCCATACAGGTCACACTGAGGGTGGTCGTATAAACAACTTTAACACTGTTACAAATATGCGCCACACTGTGAACCCACACCAAACAAGAACGACAAACACATTTCGGGAGAACACCCGCACCGTAACACAACATAAACACAACAGAACAAATACCCAGAACCCCTTGCAGCACTAACTCTTCCGGGATGCTACAATATACACCCCCCGCTACCCTCTACCCCCTCCACCCCACCTCAACCTCCTCATGCTCTCTCAGGACGAGCATGTCCCAAATTCCAAGCTGCTGTTTTGAGGCATGCTAAAAAAAAAATAATGCACTTTGTGACTTCAATAATAAATATGGCAGTGCCATGTTGGCATTTTTTTTTCCATAACTTGAGTTGATTTATTTTGGAAAACCTTGTTACATTGTTTAATGCATCCAGCGGGGCATCACAACAAAATTAGGCATCATAATGTGTTAATTCCACGACTGTATATATCGGTATCGGTTGATATCGGAATCGGTAATAAAGAGTTGGACAATATCGGAATATCGGCAAAAAAGCCATTATCAGACATCTCTAATTAAAATAACACATTGCTATCTTTTTTTTAAATGCAAAAATTCTGTGTTTGGTCTATTTTGACAGAGTTATGGTTATGGTATTAGATTCGAACATGCAGGCAGTTACAATGTGGTATATCACATAGAGTCGTCGTCAAAAGTTTACATACACTTGTAAAGAAAATAAACATAATATACATTTTTTTTAAACTAAAGAAGATGCTGTGATGCCCAAAAATATCGATGTAATCAAAGTAGTATCAACTAGATACGCTCCTGTACTTGTTATCATTACAGTGGATGTCAGGTGCAGATCCACCAATGGCGTTTGTTTACATTTTGACACCGGTATGCTACGGTGTGTAGTGAAGCATGTTTAGCTATTCCTCGTACTTTATTTGTCGCCATGGAGACCAGTATTAGTGATTTAGAAGTAGCTAAAACACTGCTATGTCTTAAAGCACCTCTTCCTGAGGGTGTTTCAGTGTTATAACTTTACCTTTATCTTTAGTTTTAAGCCAAAATGCGTCCGTTCTCCCTTTTCTGTCAACACACTGTGTCTGCTTGTAAGTACTCTGTGATTGTGCACTGCCGAACATGCTCGTCTGCTCGTAAACCAGCAATGACGTGACATGACGGTACTTTTCAGAGGTGGTATAGTACTGAATATGATTCATTAGTATCTAGGTTCTATACTAATACCGGTACAACCCTACCTTGATATTACCTTAATCATTTCAGTAATTCTCCAAAACGTGCCTTCCTCACATTCCATTAATGAACAAAAATCCCATTCCTTTACCTGCTAAAATATTTTCTTTGCGGCTTTCCGAAGACGCCGAAGAGCTCATCGGACCAGGATTTTGTCTTTTGTGTCTTTTCATCAATATCGACTCTAAAAATCTATTAAACCGCCACACCTACTGGCCTGTTTGGAATGCTACAGAAACACTGTGCAGCCATCGAATCCAAGAGGAGGGCCGATTGTTGAGGAAGAAACCCGCTTAACACACACCGATGGGAACGGATCAAACCGGCTTATCGGGGCGAACACCTTTTAGCGAGTCATCTGGGTGTGAGATGTCGGGAGTATCTTTGCGTGCAATGTCTGGTGGCGCATGATGCACACTACCACCAAAGATATGAGATTAAGATGAAGTGTGCCTTAAGATAAACTAAAGTGCAGGCAGAAAGTTGTGTTTGGGGGGTTAGGATGAGTCAACAACACCCAACTTTGACGTTAAAATCACAGTTTCTTGCTGTGGGTATGTGAACTTCTTTCTGGTCCGAATGGAATCTTAACCTGACTTTGAGATGAATTGTAAAATATATGAGGGCAAATCCTAAAAAGCTACACTGCAAAAAGTAAGTGTTCAAAAACAAGAAAAAAAAATACAAAAATTAGAGGTATTATATTTGAACTACCGTATTTTTTCGGAGTATAAGTCGCACCGGAGTATAAGTCGCACATGCCGAAAATGCATAATAAAGAAGGAAAAAAACATATATAAGTCGCATTTTTGGGGGAAATTTATTTGATAAAACCCAACACCAAGAATAGACATTTGAAAGGCAATTTTAAATAAATAAAGAATAGTGAACAACAGGCTGAATAAGTGTACGTTATATGAGGCATAAATAACCAACTGAGAACGTGCCTGGTATGTTAACGTAACATATTATAGTAAGAGTCATTCAAATAACTATAACATACAGAACATGCTATACGTTTACCAAACAATCTGTCACTCCTAATCGCTAAATCCCATGAAATCTTATACGTCTAGTCTCTTATGTGAATGAGCTAAATAATATTGTTTGATATTTTACGGTAATGTGTTAATAATTTCACACATAAGTCGCTCCTGAGTATAAGTCGCACCCCCGGCCAAACTATGAAAAAAAACTGCGACTTATAGTCCGAAAAATACGGTAAGCAAAATTATCTGCCAATAGAATAAGAAAATTTGGCTTGTCAAGACTTTCCAAAACAAGTAACATTAGCTAATCTCAATGAATCCAAAATTACCTTAAAATAAGTATATTCTCATTACCGTATTTTTCGGATTTTAAGTCGCACCGGCCAAAAATGCATAATAAAGAAGGAAAAAAAAATAAGTCGCACTAGAGTATGAGTCGCATTTTTTGGGGAGATTTTTCGCCAGTCCCTTACAAGTTTCTCGCTTACTCCAAACTTTCTTTCTGCTGCTCGATTGCCGTTTTCTGCTACATATTTCACTACTTCCAGCTTGTAACCTGCGGTAAATGATTTTCTTTTCGGTGCCACTTTTGTTCAGCCCTTCTCAGTTTTTATAAGTTACCGCCAATGTTGAAATTATCAAATTTTCATAGCTACGGAAGTAGTAGCAGGTACACTGCAAAAACTGAAATTTAAGTAAGATTAAATATCTCAAATAAGGGTGATATTTGCTTATTTTCTGTCTGATAAGATACTTCTTCTCACTAAGCAGATTTTATGTTAGAGTGTTTTACTTGTTTTAAGGGTTTTGGTCCTAAATGATCTCAGTAAGATATTACAGCTGATTGCTGAGATTTTATAACCTATATATACATGCTAGGAACTAGAATATCAACTGTTGCAAAGCTGTGTCATCAACACTCACAAGTATAAAACTACTTTTTAAAGTGATAATTTCTTATTTCAAGCATGAAAAAAAAAATCATGACTTTGACACAATTGTGTCTCATAATTAAAACAGATGACAGCCAAATGGACTTTGCGGTTTTATTTTCAATAATTAGACAATACGTACTCATATAGTAGTACAGTTTGCACAGTACACTAAACTGACAGTTAATATTTAAACATTTAACATTTCAAACAATTGTGAACAGAAATAGTTCATGCACATTCAGATGAATTCTTCAAAATTAAAATAAAAAAAAATTTGGCCGGGGGCCGGGCTGTATATATGCGCACTAATTGACTGAAAGAGCACGCACTTGGCGCGATGATGTCATGTTATCGATGGAAAAATGCATTTTTAGACAATGTGATTTGCCTGAGCGGCTAGTAGACCCCGAGAGTAACAAGCGGTTGCCTTGTTGCCTTTCCATTAAGAACAATGAATTAGTTTTTAGTATAAGTTTGCTGTTTTCAAGAAATGTAATGCCGAGCGCATATTATTATGTCAAGATAATGGCACTAGCATTTACTTAATTTAAGAATATTTTTCAACATATTGAGCAAAGAGGTCTCATTTTTGTTTTTCTACCAAGAAAAGTGCACTTGTTATTAGTGAGAATATACGTATTTTAAGCTATTTTTGGTTCATTGAGGTTAGCTAATTTTACTTGTTTTGGAAAGTCCTAACCAGACGAATTTTCTTGTTCTATTGGCAGATAATTTTGCTTAGCTCAAATAAAATACCCCTAATTTTTTTTTTGTTTTTTCTTGTTTTTGAACACTGACTTTTTGCAGTGTAGCATCTTTTTTTTCACAATGCACTTCTGCCATGACCCGCCCCCGCCAAATTTTTATTGATTGACGTGTGTGTGTGACGATTGCTGATATATGCCTAGTCTCTTAAGTGAATGAGATAAATAATATAATTTGATATTTTACGGTAATGTGTTAATAATTTCACACATAAGTCGCTCCAGAGTATAAGTCGCACCCCCGGCCAAACTATGAAAAAAACTGCAATTTATAATCCAAAAAATACACTAAATACAGCTGTACTACTATATGAGTATGTATTTTTTTCTATTGTTTCTTTGAAAATAAGCAAAGTCCATTTGGCTGTCATCTGTTTTAGAATGAGACACAATTGTGTCAAAGTCATGATTTTTTTTTAATGCTTGAAATAAGAAATTATTACTTTTAAAAAGTATTTTTATACTTGTGTTGATGACACAGCTTTGCAACAGTTGATATTCTAGTTTCGAGCATGTTTTAGCATGATTTAGGTCATCAAATCTCAGCAACAAGATGTAATATCTTTCTGAGATGATTTAGGACCAAAACCCTTAAAACAAGTAAAACACTCTAACATAAAATCTGCTTAGTGAGAAGAATTATCTTATCAGACAGAAAATAAGCAAATATCACTCTTAATTGAGATATTTAATCTTACTTAGATTTCAGTTTTTGCAGTGTATGTCAGCCCCCCCTCGGTAAATGAGTATGTTATCAGTTTCAGTTTGATTGGAAAAGGCTGGCATTCTTGATCTGAGAGACACGTGTTCGTTACGTTCCTCGTAGAGACACTTCCGTTTGTTTTCCAAAACCTAATAGCTTTATTTATGTGTTCCAGTGCATGTTAAAAGAGGCGGCGTGAAATAAAAGCGCGACAGCTGAAAATAGTTTGGGGGGCCCGAAACTTAGATAATAGGCACCAGTTTACAGTTCTGGGTTTTATTAGCAAAGACCATTTTCCGTTGAGTTGACAAAGGGAAGTGGAGATTAGGATGGACTAAGTAACCAAATATCAGACCATAAAATCTGAAAATATTTACAATGTCAAGGTCTGGCTTTGCCTTGTCTGTTGTGCTCCCCACACACATGGTCACTATTTAGCTGTCTTTGGTGCCTAAAAAGTAAATACAGTCAAAGTACTGAATCGGAACTTAAAATCGGATCAGATCTGAGGCCATAAATGATGATAGGGACATCTCTAGTACATTTTACTACAGTAGTCCTTAACCTTTTTGACTTCAGAACCCAGCTTTTCCACAAAAGTGGAATATTAACACTCAAATATCAACAATGAATTAAAGCTGCAAGCAGCGATGGACGGGACCGACTTTGACGGCACATAAAATCCAAACCGGAGCAGTAATTAAAACTCTTTGGTCAACTTTTAACCAGAAGGGTTAAATCTCTCTCCTGTGCTAGTTTGAAGCCGACACGACAAACGCGCTCAGAGGAGATAATGTTTGAAAAAAGGTGACCGGTTTTTACAAAACTTTAGTTTTGAAGGGGGAATTGCAAACTTCCTGTTGATTTTTGCTGGGGGTTGTCAATCTATGAAATGTAGGTCTAAGTGAGACCTACGTAGAGGATTTTGTTTCATGTCTCTAAGACATTCCTACTGGAAGTTACAGGCAGTTTTGTCTGAGTTTTCTTCCTAGGAGCAGTTGTGTCTGTGTTTTCTTCCTAGGGGGCGCTAGAGCGCAATTTTGAGTTTTGGGGTTGAGTTTTTTTTATTAGATCGCAATTTTTGCCAGTTCTGATGTGTGTGTCCAGTTTGGTGAGTTTTGAAGCATGTTAAAGGGGTCAAATTACAGCTCAAAGAGGCAAAAGTGACTGTTTTTAGTAAACTTTTGTTTTGAAGGGGGAATTGCCAATTTCTTGTTGATTTTTGCTGATGGATGCCAATGTATGAAATCAAGGTCATGTCTCTACGACATTCCTACCGGAAGTTACAAGCAGTTTTGTCCGTTTTTTTTCCTAGGGGGTGCTAGAGCGCAATTTTGAGTTTTGGGGTCTGTTTTTTTTATTAGATGGCAATTTTTGCCAGTCCTGATGTGTGTGTGTCAAATATGGTGAGTTTTGAAGCATGTTAAGGGGGTCAAATTACAGCTCAAAGAGGCGGCGGAATAATAATAATAAAGAATAAAACGCACGAAATACAGTAGGGTCTTCTGTCCCAAAAGGACATTCGGTCCCGAATTAGTCATTTTACTCTTTAATTTTAATCATATCAATAGTTATATCTGACCTACCTGCAGTTTACAACCTTGTCAAATGATGTGAAACCATGTGTTAATCACAAATAGTATTGATTTAACATACAAACCTTGGACTTAGGTGAGGCTGATTAGAAATATAAGTAGTAGCCAAATATACTGCATAATAAGGTACTCTAATAATTGATGAAAAATAAAGTTACATCCAATGTTGTTGTGCTGAAATAACTAAATTAATAATACATGTTTCTTAACAAAACTGGCAATACAATTAAAGTGCAAATGAAAGTACAGCTTCACCACTTTAGTCATATTTTTTGCACTTGAGAAATGTCTCTATGACTTTAGCTCCAGTCTTCTGTTTGATATTGTCATTACTGCCACAAATGGTGGAAAAATGTATTACAACTGAGTACTTATGCGGCCCATACGGACGACACCTTCCTTGTACTTTGTAAACACTTGTTGTTTGAACAGTGTTTTTTTAAAGTGAATCATATTAGTACATTGTTTGACATATTTCTCTGAGAAACAGATATTTTTTTTGGTGGCTCTCGCAGCCCTATGGTTAAGAAACACTGTCCTACTGTCTAGTTTTTTCATATTATATTTTTTTTAATCTAAATTCAGGTTGTTTTTTTTAAGGTGTATAAAATTGCGCAGATTCATTTGTTTTCAGTTCATTTCAATGGGCAACACAGTTTCACAATACACGTTTTTCCAGGGACAAACTGTGTGTTAGAACTGTACTGTACCTACATACACAATTCTCAGAAAAAAAATCTATACACAAAACCCAAAACCAGTGAAGTTGGCACGTTGTGTAATTCGTAAATAAAAAACAGAATACAATGATTTGCAAAACCTTTTCAATTCATATTCAATTGAATACACTGCAAAGACAAGATATTTCATGTTCAACACATTTTTACCACTGTGTTACATGGCCTTTCCTTTTAACAACACTCGATAAACGTTTGGGAACTGAGAAGACCAATTATTGAAGCTTTCCAGGGTGGAATTATTTCCCATTCTTGCTTCATAAGTTGTTCAACAGTCTGTGGTCTCTGTTGTGGTATTTTAGGTTTCATATTGTGCCACACATTTTCAATGGGAGACAGGTCTGGACTACAGGCAGGCCAGTCTAGTACCCGCACTCTTTTACTATGAAGCCACGCTGTTGTAACACGTGGCTTGGCATTGTCTTGCTGAAATAAGCAGGGGCGTCCACGATAACGTTGCTTGGATGGCAACATATGTTGCTCCAAAACCTGTATGTACCTTTAAGCATTAATAGTGCCTTCACAGATGTATAAGTTACCCATATCTTGGGCACTAATACACTCCCATACCATCACAGATGCTGACTTTTGAACTTTGCGGGTATAACAATCCGGATGGTTCTTTTTCTATTTGTTCAACGTCCACAGTTTCCAAAAAAATTGTTAAATGTGGACTGGTCAGACCACAGAAAACTTTTACACTTTGCATCAGTCCATCTTAGATGAGGTCGGGCCCGGTGAAGGCGGCGGCGTTTCTGGGTGTTGTTGATAAATGGCTTTTGCTTTGCATAGTATAGTTTTAACTTGCCCTTACAGATGTAGCGACAAACTGTAGTTACTGGCAGTGTTTTATGAAGTGTTCCTGAGCCCATGTGGTGATATCCTTTACACACTGGTGTCGGTTTTTGATGCAGTATCGCCTGAGGGATCGAAGGTCACAGGCATTCAATGTTGGTTTTCAGCCTCACTGCTTGCGTGCAGTGATTTCTCCAGATTCTCTGAAACTTTTGATGATATCACAGACCGTAGATGGTGAAAATCCCTAAATTCCTTGCAATAGCTGGTTGAGAAATGTTGTTCTTAAACAATTTGCTCAGGCATTTGTTGACAAAGTGGTGACCCCCGCCCCATCCTTGTTTGTGAATGACTGAGCATTTCATGGAAGCTGCGTTTATACCCAATCATGCACCCACCTGTTCCCAATTAGCATGTTCACCTGTGGGATGTTCCAAATAAGTGTTTGATGAGCATTCCTCAACTTTCTCAGTCTTTTTTGCCACTTGTGCCAGCTTTTTTGAAACATGTTGCAGGCATCAAATTCCAAATGAGCTAATAATAGCAAAAAATAACAGTGTTAGAATAATTATGTATGTATTATCACACAACTCTTATGCTTAAGGGCCGATGCTATAGTTATTATCAATTGTGCTGAAATTGTATTTTTCTTTGTCTGTGGAAAGCTGGCAATCCAAAAGATTGCAAGCCAGTCTCGTATCAGTGTTTGTTTCCAGAATCGGCCTGCTGACTGCCAAGGCCGAACACCGCCGTGACGCAGACAGAGCAGAGACAAGGCGATATCACGACTGTAAGCACATTTGCATTTTTGTATAATCATATATTGTGTCTAACTGGAGCTGTCGAGATTACCCCCCCTTCCCTCAGCGACAGCTTCAGTGATGTAACCAGGGACCTCCCAAATAAATAGAGCAGTGACGTGCGGTGAGGTTGATGGCTGGTGAGGCACTGACTTCATCACAGTCAGATTTACAAACAAATGAACCCTAAAGAGTATCTTATTCACCATTTGATTGGCAGCAGTTAACGGGTTATGTTTAAAAGCTCATACCACCATTCTTCCCTGCTTGGCACTCAGCATCAAGGGTTGGAATTGGGGGTTAAATCGCCAAAAATTATTCCCGGGCGCGGCGCCGCTGCTGCCCACTGCTCCCCTCACCTCCCAGGGGGTGATCAAGGGGATGGGTCAAATGCAGAGGACAAATTTCACCACGCCTAGTGTGTGTGTGACAATCATTGGTACTTTAACTTAACTTTAACTTTACACATACAAACTGTAGCACACAAAAAAGCACATTTAATAAAAAAACGTTATTATGGTCTTACCTTTACTTATAAATTAAGTCCATTCGCCGCTGTTGTGCTGGATTAATGAACCCCCTGACGGGTGTGTTATATCAACTAAAGCCCTCACTTCAACTTTCCACGTGCAAGATTGAATCTATTTAAAAAAGTGTAACCGAGGGTTTATAAATGTCGCCTATACTGTATGAAACTACAAAATAACAAACACGGAGGCTCCAGTTACACGAGGACCACTTTATTTACCTTCTTTCAAAAACCTCCGCTCCACTACAACATGTCATCACTTCCGCTCTTGGCGCCTTCAAAATAAGAGCTCAAGGCATATACTGTATAACAGCGCATAACAGGAACTTAACATCACAAAGAGGAAAGCCCATAAAAATAGGTTACAAAAGTTATTTAATAAGAAGCCAAAAAGCGCAAAAACAATAATGTTCGTGTTGGAGGAGTTGTGAATTAGATACACCTGCAGTCTGCAGGTGTACCTAATGTTGTGGCCCTGCAGTCATTCACAACTCCTCCAACACGAACATTATTTTTTTTGCACTTTTCGGCTTCTTATGAAATAACTTTTTTAAATAGATTCAATCTTGCACGTGGAAAGTTTAAGTGTGGGCTTTAGTTGATATAACAATTCTACGGCGGGGGTGCAGGAGGCGGGGCTACTGGAGCCTCAGCCAGTGCGTCTTTTGCAGCCGTTTTATGATCGCTCAGCACAAGAAATACGTTACACACATACAGTTGTTGACAAAATACACTGTACATTATATACCTCAGCTAACTAAACTATGGAAATGTATAATATAATTCATATAGCAATACAGTCTCACTGCACAGCAGGCCAGCAGTTAGCCGAGTCCGGAATCCATGTTGAGGCACTGAGTGACGTGCCTCAACTGGCTGCTGTTCACCGCACCGTCTCTTCTCAGTATTTGAACGGCAAATGTGAAAATTCAGCGATTTTGAATAAAAATAATCTAAAACTGGTGAAGTTAAATGGAAAATAACTTTATAGTATAATCACTGGATACATATAACAATTTAATTATTTTTTTTTCTTTTTACATTTTTTTTCTTTCCATGATGGCAGGTGAGGCCCCGCCTCACCTGCCTCTAGTGACTGCACGTCACTGAAATAGAGGAAGCACGCGGGCTGGACTTTTAGAACGTAGTTTTGATCTGTAACTAGAGTACAGCCCAAAAAATGTGTCTCCTCAATTGAGCCAAATTTAACTCTGTCTCTGCATGATTCCTTGCTTCTCGTCTGTTTAATAACAGACGAGAAGCAAGTGTTTGAACCTGACACAAAGATTTCCAATTTCGAATGTTAAATATATTGTATTTGCAGTCTATTCAATTGAATATAGGTTGAAAAGGATTTGCAAATCATTGTGTTCTGTTTTTATTTACCATTTACACAATGTGCCAACTTCACTAGTTTTGGGTTTTGTAGATAGATCTAGGTCAGGGGTCGGCAACCCAAAATGTTGAAAGAGCCATATTGGACCAAAAATACAAAAACAAATCTGTCTGGAGCCGCAAAAAAATTAAAAGCCATATTACATACAGATAGTGTGTCATGAGATATACATTGAATTAAGAGGACTTAAAGGAAACTAAATGAGCTCAAATATAGCTACAAACAAGGCATAATGATGCAATATGTACATATAGCTAGCCTAAATAGCATGTTAGCATCGATTAGCTTGCAGTAATGCAGTGACCAAATATGTCTGATTAGCACTCCACACAAGTCAATAACATCAACAAAACTCACCTTTGTGCATTCATGCACAACCTTAAAAGTTTAGTGGACAAAATGAGACAGAAAAAGAAGTGGCATAAAACACGTCCTAGAAAGTCAGAGAAAGTTATACATCTAAACAAAATACGGTGAGTTCAAGGATCGCCAAAATTAGTAGGACAAAACGGCGCTCGCCACTCGAATCAGTGAAACATGTTTAATATAAACAGTGGGATTTATAACAATTAGGGAGGTTTGTGTCATGTTTGGCCTCCTACAGAAACCACATTAAAACAAAAAATAGATTTTTTTCCCCTCATCTTTTTCCATTTTTCATACATCTTTGAAAAAGCTCCAGGGAGCCACTAGGGCGGCGCTAAAGAGCCGCATGCGGCTCTAGAGCCGCGGGTTGCCAACCCCTGATCTAGGTAAAACTAGAAGAAATCTAAACAATCTTTTTTGTTTTGCATGATATCGCACCAGAAATTGTTTTACTTCATATAAACCAGCCTTGCTTTGATTGCGTGACAAGTCCACGTCAACAGGAAGTAAGTGCAGAAGTGATAAATTGGAGTACCTGGATGTTCCTGTTGTCCGTTTTTTCCAGCAACTGCCGCCAGTCAAAAAGTGCTACAAATTACTTCCTGCTCCAAATTAGTTTGCTTTGCGCGTCACACCCTGGAGTTCTACAACGTCTTGCACTTCACTCTCATTTTCTTCATGCTGTGCACCATTTTTCTTTGTCACCCATTCCAGCCAATTATCAATACAGGCTTTGTTGTTGTCTGTTTGCCTTCCAGGTCTTTAATGTGTTGTTTTAGTGGTGCAACAAGGGAAGACGGAACTGGGAAATAAGGTGTGCATACGGGGGTTTCTGGGTTGACATCTATGTTATAGATGTAAGACATTAAAGTTGTCGTCATAAAGACAATGTATTTATTAGGGGTGTCAAAAAAAATCTTTGTTTTTGTTTTTTTTTGTCCTGTTTCTCGGGCAAATCATATAGTTGATGTAGATGCCCATATCGGCTGTTCAGATTTACTTTACAAAAGAGAAGTGTAGGATACTTCTCTTGTTGCCTTATTTGTATTTGACTTTATTAAATGTATTTATATTATCATTTGGTGCAGCCGGGCCGGAGCAGGAGGGGATAGAAAGAGAAAAAAAAGGAAGACAGAAGGGGAAATTGTGGGGACAAGAGGGGGATTAGACAGAGAGACAAAAACAACAAACAAACAACAATAGAGCAACATCAGCAAATATGATAAGTACAAATATGATGTTAAAAGTGATAGCAAAGAAGCAGTTAGCGAGATAAATAATAATACAGAAATGACAATGAGCATTATTACACTACAGAAATACAAATACCAATAGAAATAGCGCTATTGATAATGAACAATACCAATAATTGACCTCTATTATCAACAATACAGTTGTTCAAATGCAACAATACATATACGTAATGATAACTAGAGATACAAAATAATGCAGAAAAATGGAGGGGAAGAAAGAGAAGCATCCTATATTAACCTTGTAGATTGTTATAGTAATATAGGTTAAGCTTTGTCAGTGTGCCATGTGTTACCCAGTTTCCCCTAGGGCATGTGGCTCTTTAGCGCCACCCTAGTGGCTCTCTGGAGCTTTTTCAAAAAAGTATGAAAAATGGAAAAAGATGAGGGGGGAAAAATTTATTTTTTGTTTTAATATGGTTTCTGTGGGAGGACAAACATGACACAAACCTCCCTAATTGTTATAAAGCACACTGTTTATATTAAACATGCTTCACTGATTCGAGTATTTGGCGAGCGCCGTTTTGTCCTACTAACTTTGGCGGTCCTCGAACTCACCGTAGTTTGTTTACATGTATAATTTTCTCCGACTTTCTAGGACGCGTTTTATGCCACTTCTTTTTCTGTCTCATTTTGTCCAACAAACTTTGAAGGTTGTGCATGAAAGGTGAGTTTTGTTGATGTTATTGACTTGTGTGGAGTGCTAATCAGACATATTTGGTCACTGCATGACTGCAAGCTAATCGATGCTAACATGCTATTTAGGCTAGCTATATGTACATATTGCATCATTATGCCTCATTTGTAGCTATATTTGAGGTCATTTAGTTTCCTTTAAGTCCTCTTAATTCAATTTATATCTCATGACACACTATCTGTATGTAATATGGCTTTTAATTTTTTTGCGGCTCCAGACAGATTTGTTTTTGTATTTTTGGTTCAATATGGCTCTTTCAACATTTTGGGTTGCCGACCCCTGCACTAGGGCAACAACGTTAATTTATGTTTGATGAAACGTGATTATGTGCATGAGTGTATGTATGTATATGTACATGTATATGTACATTATGTGTATATGTGTGTCTGTACAGTGAATGTATATGTACAGAATGTGTATATGTATGTTTGTACAAAAATCGTTTTTCAAATGAATCGGGATTCTTACTTGTAACAATTGTTAATCGATTTTTTAAAAATCAAAAAATATAAATGTTTTTAATTGTAACTTTTTTTTTAATCTGTCTGCCAAAATCTGCTGTTTTTTTTAATTTTATTTTAGAAAAGAGAAGTTTTGGATACTTCTCTGGTCCTTGTAAGTTCATTCTATTTCCGATTCTTAAACGCAAATAATAATTTAAAAAAAAAGGGTATGTTTTTCAATTTTTATTATATATGGCACATTTTAAAACAAACAAAAAAGGGTTGATTTGCATTAAAATATGGCCATAACATTGGATTGTGAGCGGATTTCCTTTTATGGATTTTTATTTTTCCAGATAAACACAAAAATCCAATTTATGCTCATCCAGAATGCAAACATGCGTGTTTATCTGTGTGATGACAAATTGAACCAGAAGTAGTATTTTAGCTTTTCCTTTGCGTTTAGCATGTTTTTAGCAAAACAGCAACATATTTGTTCAGCAGGAGTCCTATTATCGTTTTAAAAAAGTCCCATTTAATAATTGTCCCACTTTTGTTTCAGAAAGAAAAATAGAAAAAAATATATTATTTCCATTTGAGAATTCGAAATCGAATGATAAATGTAAATAAATGATAAATGGGTTGTACTTGTATAGCGCTTTTCTACCTTCAAGGTACTCAAAGCGCTTTGACACTACTTCCACATTTACCCATTCACACACACATTCACACACTGATGGAGGGAGCTGCCATGCAAGGCGCTAACCAGCACCCATCAGGAGCAAGGGTGAAGTGTCTTGCTCAGGACACAACGGACATGACGAGGTTGGTACTAGGTGGGGATTGAACCAGGGATCCTCGGGTCGCGCACGGCCACTCTTCCACTGCGCCACGCCGTCCCATGATGATTCGTTCTATTTCCAATTCTTAAATGCCAATCAAAAAACACATTTCGGGCCATTTTTTCTATTTTCATTTATGAAACAAAACTATTTAATGAGACTTTTTTTAAAACGATAATAGGACTCATGCCGAACAAGGGTGTTTATCTAGAGAGAAAAAAACATAAAAGGAAAACAGCACAAAATCCAATTGTATGGCAACATTTAATGAAAATCAACACCTTTGTGTTTGTTTTAAAATCTTCCATATATAATAAAAATCGAAAAACAGCCTTAATTTTATTTTTTGATTTACGTTTCAAAATTGGAAATAGAATGAACGGAAGGTACATGGACCCTTGTACCTTTCGTTCATTCTATTTCCAATTCTTAAATGCAACTCAAAACACAAATTTCAGGCCATTTTTTCCATTTTCATTTCTGAAACAAAAGTTGGACAACTATTTAGTGAATTGAATTGTGTGGTGCCCAAAGATTCACAGCCCTAGTATGTATGTGGTTACAGGTGTAAATGTATAACAGGTTTTTGCGGCCCGCGGGATGAGTTTGCTAAGTATAAAAATTAGCTGAAATTTTGAATGAAAGAAACTGTTGTTCTAAATGTGTCCATTAGATGTCACAATAGCAATTCTTGTATACAAAAAAAATAAACCACATGTAAGTGCACCAGTCAAGGAAAATGAGCAAACTACATAGATAAAATCCTGTAATTTGATTTTGATATCATTTTCTTATCTTGATAAATTTAAAATTATTATCACATAGTTTTTTCAGAAAGTATAAATAATGACAAATAAAGATAGAATACTATTAAAGGGGAACATTATCACAATTTCAGAAGGGTTAAAACCATTAAAAATCAGTTCCCAGTGGCTTATTATATTTTTTGAAGTTTTTTTTAAAATTTTACCCATCACGCAATATCCCTAAAAAAAGCTTCAAAGTGCCTGATTTTAACCATCGTTATAAACACCCGTCCATTTTCCCGTGACGTCACATAGTGAAGCCAACACAAACAAACGGAAAGAACAGCAAGCTATAGCGACATTAGCTCGGATTCAGACTCGGATTTCAGTGGCTTAAGCGATTCAACAGATTACGCATGTATTGAAACGGATGGTTGTAGTGTGGAGGCAAGTAGCGAAAACGAAATTGAAGAAGAAACTGAAGCTATTGAGCCATATCGGTTTGAACCGTATGCAAGCGAAACCGACGAAAGCGACACGGGAGAAAGCGAGGACGAATTTGGCGATCGCCTTCTAACCAACGATTGGTATGTGTTTGTTTGGCATTAAAGGAAACTAACAACTATGAACTAGGTTTACAGCATATGAAATACATTTGGCAACAACATGCACTTTGAGAGTGCAGACAGCCCAATTTTCGTCAATTAATATATTCTGTAGACATACCCTCATCCGCGCTCTTTTCCTGAAAGCTGATCTGTCCAGTTTTGGAGTTGATGTCAGCAAGCCAGGGAAGCTAGGGTCGATATTCTTCTCTTGACGGTGTGAGCCAAGACATCCAGGGGGTTTAGCTCGCTCGTCTGCGGGAACAAACTGCCGCCATTGCTTGCCGTGCTACCGAGGTCCTTTGTCCCTGAATTGCTCACACACTACGGCAGATTCAATGGGGGTCTGGCGGCAGATTTCTTTGACTTTATCGTTGGAAATGCATCTGCTTTGAGTGTCGCAGGATATCCACACATTCTTGCCATCTCTGTCGTAGCATAGCTTTCGTCGGTAAAGTGTGCGGAACAAATGTCCAATTTCTTGCCACTTTCGCATCTTTGGGCCACTGGTGCAACTTGAATCCGTCCCTGTTCGTGTTGTTACACCCTCCGACAACACACCGAAGAGGCATGATGTCTCCAAGGTACGGAAAACAGTCGAAAAAACGGAAAATAACAGAGCTGATTTGACTCTGTGTTTGAGAAAATGGCGGATTGCTTCCCGATGTGAGAACGAATATTAGAAAGGCGTTTAATTCACCAAAATTCACCCATTTAGAGTTCGGAAATCGGTTAAAAAAATATATGGTCTTTTTCTGCAACATCAAGGTATATATTGACGCTTACATAGGTCTGGTGATAATGTTCCCCTTTAACCGTGTAAAAAAACCAAAACAACAACATTATGACTTGTACAATTTCAGAATGTGTTTGTTCTATTTTTAAACAAAGAAAATAATCTGAAGTTCTCTTTGTTTTTAAGTCATCGTGCCGTGATTTTACCAGTCCGGCTCGCTTGGGAGTAGATTTTTCTCCAAGTAGCCCCTCCATCTAAAATTAGTTCTACACCCCGGCTTTAGAACTTCATGTGATTTGTCAAGACTGAAACTGATTTGCGACCACTCTTTTGAGTCTATGTTTAGCTATTTAGCACTTCCGAAATGTGAGAAACGCACAAATGATCGTGAGAAAGACGGCGATCGCGTTGCGAAGACAGATGGACTTAGAATCCTGCGGTCTCACATTTTGAAAACCACTGGCCTGAACAGGTCTGATATCCCTGTCCAGCACAATAATGATTCAGAATTGGCGAGACTAAAACGGTTGAATTTGAAGAGGTAAGAGAAAACAAAGTGACATCTGGAAAAGAGATTAATAAACGATATCCACGACTTAAAGAGAGTGCGACATATATATTGGATCCATAGAAGACTTTCAGCAAGATCATAGAGACACTAAAAGAAGGCGGTAGATGGCGAGGGCTGTTCTGTTAGTCCTGACTCGGAGCCGCCGGCTAAGCAGATGATGATGAATGAGGCGGCGTGGAGGCCGGCTCCCCTCTCTCTGTTTGCCGGATGGAGAGCTGCGCATGAGTCGTTTTCTCTCTAATTACCTCTCACTTACCATTAACGCTGCCACAGCCACTCCGTTCCACCATCACTTCCCAGACTATAGGCTGCCACTTCCCATTGGTCCCTGGCAACTGAGCAAGCCGATTGGTTGTCGCTCACTCTCGCTTGATGTCCGTGTAAAATCAGGACTCCACTTCTGCTGGAGTTGCGGGCATGGTTAAAACTTTTTGATCGTGTGAGGCTGGATTCACACCAAATTACACAAATGTAGGACTTTTTTAAGATCATTATAAAGGCATGACCTCCAGTAGAGGTTGCACAGACCACAATGACGTTTTGAGCCTGATGTCGACTGGTCGTTGATCATACTTGGATCTATTCAACCGTGTATCCATACAAAATTGTTGTGGTGTAAAAATAGAAGCCTTGCGTATTTGCTTCGGAGATCTCCAAATTGTCTGTCCAATTTGTTTTGATGTCTAACAATTATTATTAATTCCTAGTACCGTATTTTTCGGAGTATAAATTGCACCGGAGTATAAGTCGCACCTGCCGAAAATGCATAATAAAGAAGGAAAAAAACATTAGGCAACTTTCATAAACTATGAAAAAAACTGCGACTTATAGTCCGAAAAAAACGGTATTTTGTTTTAGTTCCTGTGCAGCGCTTTTGTTTCCATTTCAAAAATGTCTACTGTCTGTCTGGGCAAACAGGTTGCCAATCAGAAAGCAGTTTACTGCCAGCCCTATCCTCTATCGTTGTTTGACTTTTGTGCATCAATTCGGCTTTGCATCATTGTGTTTTGCTTTGTTACTTAAGCGTGCAAAGCTATATCCCTATCCTTCCTGTGCACTTCCCTGCTGTACTATTTATTTGTTTTCGTCATTACGCCTGATGTCCCTGCATCCTGGGGACCAGATCAACGAAACCCAAGCCAGAACATAACACCATTTCAGTTTATACTTTTGGTGCTGGTTTTTGAACACCTTGTTAATGGCTCTTTTGTTGATGGTTGTGGGGACGAAGTTGATAAACTTCAGGTAGATCGGGCGCAAACTTCCACCACTCCCATGTAGACAAAACGCAAAGAGGATCAGTAGTGAACACATCTAGGGCTGGCGCGGATAGTGGAGTCACGGGCAGTCATAGACGACGTACTCTGCAGTCTCCTCACCAAGACACTTCCAGCAAATTGTGTCCACGATTCGGTTGATCATGGCGAGCCAGTATTTCAGCTCGGGGTGGTGCCCACTACGTCATCTGTTCTTTTCTGGACTCTTCTCCGCCAGGCGGTTAAGTTTCTCTCACATATCAACGCAGATTTGTTTAGTCTGTTTGGGCTGGATTGGACGGCCCATAGTCACCCATGGGATCGCCGCCTTGGCTGAATCGTAGGAGCAGTCAACTTCTAATTGGTCATATTTGGCGCCTTCTCTAGCTTGAATATTGGCGAGTTCATTACCAGGGATACCACAGTGGCTTGGACACCAAGTAAAAGTAATCTGGCTCCCCCGTGTGCTGAGGTCAGAAAGGATTGGAGGGATAGGCGTTCTGGATACTTAGCAGGGACGATTGACTGTCACTAACGATTTGAGACTTTTAAATGGCTTCTTCTTCTCAGACAGCTTGTAACACAGTTTTGATCGCTTTCATTTCATTGGTGAGAGAACGGTGGATCGTTGGATCACTTGTATGGCCGATGGGGACGATAAGGCCTCCTTTGCCTGTTGCGTTACCGTTCGTTGCAGACCCATCTGTCAAGATAGATAGTTAGGTCGTAGGCGCTCCAGTCCTGTTCCATCCGCCGCATTGCCCAAAGTTGATCTTTATCAGCGTGTCCCGACTTGTGCCCCAATGTCTCGAAGATGGTTTGGCCAGAGAGACCTCCAGTTTTGGTGTGCCTTTGCGTGCCAGCTCGATTTCTTGGTCCTTTGTCTGACTTATGTGACTGCTGTTTGGTGACGTGGGTTGTTTGGTGCCATTCTGAGGGATTTCTCTTTCGCAGTGGTGCTCAATTGTGTTGCCCTGGTTGCGGTCATTGGTAGATCAGCTTCCGCCAAGACCACCTCCACTGGTGTCGTTTTGACCTACCCTGTTCTCGCCCAGCCCGCGTATAGTTTGCAGATCTCCAGTTTCTTAATTGTAGAGCCACGACGCCGCCATATACTCAACCGAAGCTCTCCCGGTAGCTATGGAGGTGGTTCGAAGAGTCTTCTTGTCGTAGCCCCAGTCAGATGTCGTTAAGCACCACAATACTCTTATGTCTCTTCGGCTCGCTGAAGTAATTTGCTGCATGAGCGGCAAAGGTTTGGCGGTCATATTTCACTCAGCAATTTGCCATTGTACTTCATGGGCTGCCCGTTGAGTTAAAGTAGCACTCAGACTTTTGTGTTGACAGGTCCATCTTCCTACTCCAGTCTTCAAAGCCTTGCAGAAGCTGCTGCAGTTTTTGCTCGGCTCTTTGAAGGTTGCTGTGTTGAACCCAAACTGCTGAATTGTCTGAAAAAAGGCTAACCTGCGGGGCGTTGAAGGTGATAGGTAAGGTCAGGAACAGGAATAGGAGTTGTGACAGGTCCGACCCCTTTGAGGCGCCTTGTTAGAAGGTGACTCTTTTGCTCTTTATGCCATCGTAGGTTACCCAAGTTGACACGTTGACTAGAGTGGAAATGCATTGTCACAGCAGCCGCACTGAACAAGCATTCGGTGGAATTTAGGGTTGGAATGTGTTAAGATAATGTTAAAGATCATTTTGTTGCTGTTGTGTGGGATTCCTGTGCATAAATTGTCTGTTGCCATTGAATACAGCTTTCAACCGGCCCGCCAGTCATCTCCATATTATTTTTTTAAACCTTTACAATCGAAACTGGAGCCGCCAATACAATGTGCGGTGTATTTTTCCAATTACCCTAAGTCTTGAACTATAGCGAGTATCCCAATGGTTGGAATCTGCGCTTAGAGTGATATACAGGTTATTACGGTAATCTATGTCACAGCCGCTCCAAGCGGATGAGGCAAGACGCAGAGTGGGCGGGGTTTGTTTACAGCAGCCAGCCTGAGACGCAAGTGATATTATACGGCTTATTATTATATGAATCTGTGGGTGTTTTTTTTTGTCATTTGCATTCATGTTTCGCTGTGTTTGTTGCATTTTGCTTCAATGTAAGATTGATTTCGAGACGGTCGTGTTACGATTGCGTGGCATGGTGATGCCGGAGGGTCGTTTTTCCAAGATGCGGAGGAACGTCAGGAAGCAGCTCGCAGGTAAGAAGAATGGTTTATTCTTAAATCAAGACAAAAAATATGCAGAGCGGTCCCCACGGCAGAGAAAACAAGAATGGCTTAGCCAAAAGGAAGCTAGACAAAAACAGGAGCAGGAACAAAAACGTAACTGTTGCATGTAGGCAAGCAAAAACACCAGACGGAGTGAGGCGAGAGGACGGAATAAATAGCTCTCTGATTAGCGCCCGGGAGCAGGTGAGCGTCCTAGACACCAATCAGAGGCAGCTGTGAACAATGAATAACCAGTGAATCAAAACGTAAACAAACTACGATCCTGGCAACAGATCATGATAGGCAAAGAGAAGAGACGTTCTTAATATTCAGTGTTTTATCGTCCATAGTTAATATTACAAATCCTACATTATTTATTTTCATCTTTATTCTTTTATTCAGTGAAAAGGCTGTAAAATTACACATTTTCTTAAACGGTCTGTCCTATGTTTACTATCAGTCATTTTGTGATTGTTTGTATTGTGTGTTTAGCGTTTACCATCTTCTACGGCATTTTAGGAATTCATTTCACTAAAGCTGAACAACTTACACATGTTTACAGTGTTTTTTGAAAAAGGGAACCCGGCACACATTCAACAGAATGTGTGACAGTTTTTACAGCTTAAATATTGTGTCAAAAAACAGACACAGACCAACTCACAGTGTCATGTTATAAATCAGAAATAAAAGAATGAGATCGGTGAATATTGTTACACAACCATCAGTCAGTCACTCCTATGTTACACAGAAATATCCTGCCGTTATCGTGCAACCCCTAACCTACATACTATCTGGGGTCTGCTCTACAATGGTTTAAGTCGGACTTAAAAGACAAGACTTTTGCATTCACTGCCATGAAGTATGTCTTAAGGATCTATTCTTGGACTAGTACTCTTTTCCTTATTTGTTGCCCCTAAGTTCAGTTTACAAGTACAACCTTTTATGTTATTTCTATACCTATGATCTGCAGCCTAATGTACACACCTAACTCACTGGATTCTATTTTTAAGTACTGTATTTTTCGGAGTATAAGTCGCACCGGAGTATAAGTCGCACCTGCCGAAAATGCATAACAAAGAAGGAAAAAAACATATAAGTCGCACTGGAGTATGAGTCGCATTTTTGGGGGAAATTTATTTGATAAAACCCAACACCAAGAATAGACATTTAAAAGGCAATTTAAAATAAATAAAGAATAGTGAACAACAGGCTGAATAAGTGTACGTTATATAAGGCATAAATAACCAACTGAGAACGTGCCTGGTATGTTAAAGGGGAACATTATCACAAGTTCAGAATTATTAAAACCATTAAAAATCTGTTCCCAGTGGCTTATTTTATTTTTTGAAGTTTTTTTCAAAATTTTACCCATCACGCAATATCCCTAAAAAAAGCTTCAAAGTGCCTGATTTTAACCACCCGTCCATTTTCCTGTGACGTCACATAGTGAAGCCAACACAAACAAACATGGGGGAAAGAACACCAAGCTATAGCGACATTAGCTCGGATTCAGACTCGGATTTCAGCGGCTAAAGCGATTCAACAGATTATGAATGTATTGAAACGAATGGTTGTAGTGTGGAGGCAGGTAGCGAAAACAAAATTGAAGAAGAAACTGAAGCTATTGAGCCATATCGGTTTGAACCTTATGCAAGCAAAACCGACACAGGAGAAAGCGAGGACGAATTTGGCGATCGCCTTCTAACCAACGATTGGTATGTGTTTGTTTGGCATTAAAGGAAACTAACAACTATGAACTAGGTTTACAGCATATGAAATACATTTGGCAACAACATGCACTTTGAGAGTGCACACAGCCCAATTTTCATCAATTAATATATTCTGTAGACATACCCTCATCCACTCTCTTTTCCTGAAAGCTGATCCGTCCAGTTTTGGAGTTGATGTCAGCAGGCCAGGGAAGCTAGGGTCGATAGGGGGTTTAGCTCGCTCGTCTGCGGGAACAAACTGCCACCATTGCTTGCCGTGCTAGCGAGGTCCTTTGTCCCTGAATTGCTCACACACTCCGGCAGATTCAATGGGGGTCTGGCGGCAGATTTCTTTGACTTTATCGTTGGAAATGCATCTGCTTTGAGTGTCGCAGGATATCCACACATTCTTGCCATCTCTGTCGTAGCATAGCTACGACAGCTCATAGTAAAGTGTGCGGAACAAACGTCCAATTTCTTGCCACTTTCGCATCTTTGGGCCACTGGTGCAACTTGAATCCGTCCCTGTTCGTGTTGTTACACCCTCCGACAACACACCGACGAGGCATGATGTCTCCAAGGTACGGAAAACAGTCGAAAAAACGGAAAATAACAGAGCTGATTTGACTTGGTGTTTGAGAAAATGGCGGATTGCTTCCCGATGTGACGCCACGTTGTGACGTCATCGCTCCGAGAGCGAATATTAGAAAGGCGTTTAATTTGCCAAAATTCACCCATTTAGAGTTCGGAAATCGGTTAAAAAAATATATGGTCTTTTTTCTGCAACATCAAGGTATATATTGACGCTTACATAGGTCTGGTGATAATGTTCCCCTTTAACGTAACATATTGTGGTAAGAGTCGTTCAAATAACTATAACATATAGAACATGCTATAAGTTTACCAAACAATCTGTCACTCCTAATCGCTAAATCCCATGAAATCTTATACGTCTAGTCTCTTACGTGAATGAGCTAAATAATATTATTTGAACTATGAAAAAAACTGCGACTTATAGTCCGAAAAATACGGTACATAAAAAGACATTAAAACATTGTTGTCACTTTATTTCTTACATTTGAATGAGTTCAAAATCAAATGCATTGGGTTTGGATCTCATATTCTCCCTAATGCTCTTCTGATCTTGGTTCTCTTGCCCCTTACTACAACCCCCTGAAAAAAATTGTGGAATCACAGGTCTTGGAGGATGTTTAGTCAGCTACTTAATTTTGTAGCAAAAAACAGACATGACACAAAACAATAGTCATTTTAAATGGCAACTTTCTGGCTTTAGGAAACAGTAAAATACATTAAAAAAAATAATAATTGTGGTAGTCAGTAACAACGGAATTGTTAGGTCAAGCAGAGTGAAAAAATTATTGAATCACTCAATTCTGAGGGGAAAAAAAATATGGAATCACCCTGTAAATTTTCATTTCCGAAGTTAACACATTAGAGAGCTGTTGCACCAAGTGGGTTGACATGAATCACGACTCCAACATAAGAGATGTTAACTGAAACAAAGGAGAGCCTTATCAAACTTCTTCAAGAAGGTAAATCATCACGCAATGTTGTACAAACAACATGTGAAGGTTGTAAAAGGCAAGCAAACTAGTAGACCGAGGAAAACATCAAAGCGTCAAAACAGAAAGGCAATATGTTGTGAAAACGGAGTCACCGTCTGTAACCGAACTGTAAGAAACCCCCAAAAGGAAATGTGATTAAATTTGTTTTTTTTCCTCAGAATTAAGTGATTCCATAGTTTCCTTAACCTCTTAAGGCCCAAGCTGTTTGTTTACATGATTGTTTTATTTCTCTTTGTTATTTGGGCTTATTGGACCCTAATTAGAATAAAAACTAAAAATCATCTTTTTATATGATTAGTCCATAAGTAACAAACGTGTACTTCATGTGTAGTGACATGCTAATTTTTATTTTTGCACTTTTCTTTCCAAATTCCATTGTATTTTATACTCTTCTGACACCACCAGATAGCAGTATAAGTGTCCATATGTCGGCATAAGACCCCAATTCAGTAGTGTACACAATTTTGGAAATAAGAGATAAAAGGTGCTGTCCACGCATGTGGCCACTAAGGCCTTTAGAGGTTAAGACTAAACTTAAAACCTATATATTCCAAGCTGTATTTGGTACTAAAGATCATGGTGGCACTTTTTTTTTATTGTTTTATTAAATTTTTGTACTCTTGTTTTTATGCTCTGTCGATCAGCACTTTTGTGTAGCTGAAGTAAGGTGCTGTACAAATATAGTTTGATTTTAAAGTTCATAGGCTAACTAAGAAAGCTACATAAACATTAATGAAACTTGGTTTGCGTGAAAGTCAACATATAATGATACTGTGTAGGGTTGTATGGTATACCGGTATTAGTACAGTCCCGCGATACTAATGAATCATATTCGGTCCTATACCGCCTCTAAAAAGTTGTGGTCAAACGCCATTGGTGGATCTACACCTAACATCCACTGTAATGATACCAAGTACAGGAGCGTATCTTGTCGATACTACTATGATTACACCAATATTTTTTGAGATCACAACATCTTCTTTTTTATTTGTATTATAAACTATGTATTATAAACTCGGGAAATATGTCCCTGCACATGAGGACTTTGAATATGACCAATGTATGATTCTATAACTACTTGGTATGGGATGGATACCCGAATTTGTGTTATCATCCAAAACTAATGCAAAGTGTCAAACAACAGAAGAATAAGTAAGTATTATATTTCAACAGAAGTGTAGATAGAACATGTTAAAAGAGAATGTTAGCAGATATTAACAGTAAATGAACAAACAGTTTTACAGTTTGTCCTTAATAATTTTGACAAAGTAATAGAATGGAAAATGACACAATTTGTTACTGGATATGTCAGCAGACTAAATTAGGAGCCTTTGTTTGTTTACTTACTACTAAAAGACAAGTTGTCTAGTATTCACTATTTTATTTAAGGACAAACTTGCAATAAGAAACATATGTTTAATGTACCATAAGATTTTTTTGTTAAAATAAAGCCAATAATGCAATTTTGTGTGGTCCCCTTTATTTAGAAAAGTACCGAAAAGTATCGAAATACATTTTGGTACCTGTACCAAAATGTTGGTATCGCATACTTACTAACCCTCCCGGATTTTCCGGGAGACTCCCGAAATTCAGCGCCTCTCCCGAAAACCTCCCGGGACAAATTATCTCCCGAAAATCTCCCGAAATTCAGGCGGACTCAGGTCCATGCGGAGTCTGCGGACCTGAGTCCGCTTTCCCACAATATAAACGGCGTGCCTGCCCAATCACGTTATAACTGTAGAATGATCGAGGGCGAGTTCT